>NW_027208707.1:0-48559 GCF_027789765.1 Dendropsophus ebraccatus
TCTAGGGGTAAGTCCCTGTCTAAGACAAGCACCAGTTTGTTTTCTTTGGTGTGATTGTCTTTCTGATGGAATGAAATATAGTTATTCATTTTTTTTTTCCCTTATTGTTGAATCATTGTTAAAGTGCAAAAAAATTCCCAATCAGGTCCAAATTAGTTTTAGTTTTTTTTAATACAATAATCAGAAATATAAATTATATATATATTTTATAAAAAAATTCTCATCATTGTATTAAAAAGCAAAACAAATTAAAACACTAATTTGGACCTCATTGGACCTGTATAACATATGATGTGGATTGTTATGTTAAATGTATGTCCGGGCATTTTGGCTTCTACTACTCCTTTACCTACTTTGCTTTCTGTACTCTTTATTATTATCAATAAGTTTGAACATAAAGAAGTTGTGAGTTGGCACAAAATTATTAAAGTGACGCGTGTTGGTGGAGGAAGCTAAAGTACAGAGTAGCCTGTGGTGTCCCACCACAAGTGTTTTGTCTCTTCTTTGAATTTCTCAAAAAGCTTCCTCTTTTTAGGTTAAGCGTCAGAGAACCTCTGATATCTCGCAGTAAGCTGGTATGTCAAGTAATAGCTGTTACGTTAACCTCGTGTACAACCCCCGCATTGTTGTAAAATCACTAAATGCTCTTATGCAAATTACTTGCCAAGAGCATCACTGCGGCCCGCCCAGCCCACCCCCTGCCATCTGGCCCACTATGCATATTCATACGCATAGTGGGCTCTATACACTTGCGGCTAGCACAGGGCAGTATCAGTCCACCCGCCAAGACAGGCTGCAGGCCGCCGCTGATCCTCCCGGCGTAATATAAGATAGCAGCTTCCCTACACAGCCACCGTGTATAGAGCCCATATGTGTTATGAATATGCATTAGTGGGCGGGATGGGAGGGGGCGGGGCTGGGCGGGACGGGAGGGGAGGGCTGGGCGGGACACACGGCGAATGCTCTCTGGCCCGGAGCAACGCCCTAAATGCTCTTATGCAAGTAATTTGCAATAAGAGCATTTAGTGATTTTACAAACAATGCGGGGGCTATCTACTACTGACATACCCCGCTACTGCGGCATATCAGCAGGTTCTCTAGGAAGAACCTGCTTATAGTGCTGCTTTAAAGGTGGTGATTAAGTACTTAGCAGTTACGCCACTAGGGGTCAGTGTTATTTATGAGTCTTGTTGATCCATGCACAGCTGATGAAGGTCATGGGTTAATGTTTTAGTATAACCCTGTGTTATTAGTGACCAATACTAGGTGCTCTCTGCTTCCAAACTATTATCTTTCCCCTTTCTTTTGCACACACTCATCCCCACCACTTAAAGGGAAGTTCACTTTAGGCCCCTGTAGGAGGAGACACTGGTGGAGGAATTGCACAGTCATTCTTATCCAGATTCTCCTAGAGGAAAATCATAAAAACTACTGTTCCTGCTGTAGTTAAGCCAGGGTCTGGCTGCTGCCAGGACCCCTAGACAGGGACAAAGGTTCCAGTCGAGTCTAGACACCCCAAGTGTATAGATGCAGCTAGAGACCAACAGCCTTATCTACTATGCAGTGCTAAGCACTTTAGAGGGAAGAACAATACCAGGATCACCCTACCCATGCCAAGAGCACGTCTAAAACGTGCAAGGCAGTATCCTGAATACGAGGAACTAGCCTAGATAGGACAAAGCCTACCGTAATGAAGGTCTACGTATCCTATCTCACAGTGCAGGTACCTGGGACACCCCTGGACCTTAGCTAAGCCAAGATAACCACAGCTGGGCTTGCAGTATCCTGACAGGAGAGGTCACTCGACACTGTAGGGCAACAAGGTGGTCAGACACAGTCTAAACACAACTGAAAGTATCTCACTATAAAGTATATCTCTTCATGTTCCGGCAGAGTACACAGCTACACTGGGTTGGGGCTCCTTTGACAAACTCTTCTCATCTACTGAACTCTCTAAGCACCGCTACAACTACCTCTCTTCTTCTCTACTCCTCCAAGCACCTCCTTAAGCACAAGTTGAAGTATTAAGAGTCTGTATTAAAGATTTATCCATTCTACAGAAGTGTATTATACTGCTGAAAGACTTTACAGTAAAGCTGATCTATTTTGGCCTTGAGGCTACAGCAAGGCCACACATGACCTCCTTTGTACCATGAGCATGTGACTCTCTAAGGACACTTAGGCCCAACTGGTACATTGGAGCTGGGTGAAGCTGAATAACAGGAGGGATCTTTGCATTCTTTGGCCTCAGTGTGTTAACCTCTTCCACTAATTAAAGATTGAATATTAGTCACTCTTGCTGAATAATTCAGCCTTGCTACCTCCACCCATCCCCTGGACCTTCTATATAATTCAGTGACTACATTACATGAATTGACTGTATTCTAATCTTGCTGTTACCTGAACTGCACTTCTCACCACAGCTGTTAAGTGAAGAGTTAAATACAACACCCATCTGTTTATTGTCAACTGGTCTCCTGCGCTCAGGAAAGGTCATCCTTCAAACCAGTGAGACATGGGGGCCCAATGCCTTTTGATGCATGCAAGAAGAGAAGACTAGCCTCCCTGGTCCAATCTGACAGAAGAGTCCAAAGAAAAAAGGCACGGTGGGCACAGTGGGCACAGCTATATAAAGAACTACTGCGGGTGCAAATCAACACATCCAATATAACATAAAAAAACAACAACAAAAATAAACCAGCAAATGTGTTATAAAATACACTCACCGGCCACTTTATTAGGTACACCTGTCCAACTGCACGTTACCACTTAATTTCTAATCAGCCAATCACATGGCGGCAAATCAGTGCATTTAGGCATGTAGACATGGTCAAGACAATCTCCTGCAGTTCAAACCGTATGTATGGGGAAGAAAGGTGATTTGAGTGCCTTTGAAACGTGGCATGGTTGTTGGTGCCAGAAGGGCTGGTCTGAGTATTTCAGAAACTGCTGATCTACTGGGATTTTCACGCACAACCATCTCTAGGGTTTACAGAGAATGGTCCGAAAAAGAAAAGACATCCAGTGAGCGGCAGTTCTGTGGGCGGAAATGCCTTGTTGATGCCAGAGGTCAGAGGAGAATGGGCAGACTGGTTCGAGCTGATAGAAAGGCAACAGTGACTCAAATAGCCAACCGTTACAACCAAGGTAGGCAGAAGAGCATCTCTGAACGCACAGTACGTCCAACTTTGAGGCAGATGGGCTACAGCAGCAGAAGACCACACCGGGTGCCACTCCTTTCAGGTAAGAACAGGAAACCGAGGCTACAATTTGCACAAGCTCATCGAAATTGGACAGTAGAAGATTGGAAAAACGTTGCCTGGTCTGATGAGTCTCGATTTCTGCTGCGACATTCAGATGGTAGGGTCAGAATTTGGCGTCAACAACATGAAAGCATGGATCCATCCTGCCTTGTATCAACGGTTCAGGCTGGTGGTGGTGGTGTCATGGTGTGGGGAATATTTTCTTGGCACTCTTTGGGCCCCTTGGTACCAATTGAGCATCGTCACAGCCTACCTGAGTATTGTTGCTGACCATGTCCATCCCTTTATGACCACAATGTACCCAACATCTGATGGCTACTTTCAGCAGGATAATGCGCCATGTCATAAAGCTAGAATCATCTCAGACTGGTTTCTTGAACATGACAATGAGTTCACTGTACTCAAATGGCCTCCACAGTCACCAGATCTCAATCCAATAGAGCATCTTTGGGATGTGGTGGAACGGGAGATTCGCATCATGGATGTGCAGCCGACAAATCTGCGGCAACTGTGTGATGCCATCATGTCAATATGGACCAAAATCTCTGAGGAATGCTTCCAGCACCTTGTTGTATCTATGCCACGAAGAATTGAGGCAGTTCTGAAGGCAAAAGGGGGTCCAACCCGTTACTAGCATGGTGTACCTAATAAAGTGGCCGGTGAGTGTAGATTGCACACACAATGGAGAACCATCCAATATAAATCTTTATTAATTACAAAAAACTCCACAAGAAAATTAAAAACACTTTTCTTTTTTTGTTGTTTGCAATCTGACAGAAGAGTCATAGCACAAAACTGGCAGACTTACCACTTGTGCAGCCGGTTCGAGCTGCACAGGGGCCCCGAGTGGGACAGGGGCCCACCACTCACTTAGTTGTTCCCCTTTCAGCATCCCTAGAAGCTGCAGCTCTGCAGCTTCTAGGGATGCACTGCCGTTATAATCCGTGTTGGACTGGGTCGGGGCCCCAGACCAGCACCTGCAGACAGTGACGTAGCTATAGGGGTCGCAGCGGTCGCCATGGCGACCGGGCCCCTACGCTAGGGGGGCCCACACGGCCCCCTTGCCACTTGTCTCTGAGCATCCCGAGAAGCTGTGGCCGCGATGCACAGATCGCGGGATGCACAGATAGCTTTCATGTTCCGCCCGCGGAACATTAAAGCGAGCAGAATGCAGGAGCAGGACCTGTCAGCGTCCTCCTCCTGCATTCCCTCCCATAGGCTGCCGCTTCATACCAGCAGCCTATGGGAGGTCAGGACGTGACCTCTCCGGCAGGCGTGATGATGTGACGTCATCACGCCTGCCGGAAGTCCTGTCCCTGCGGCTCGCAAGATGGAGCCAGAAGAGGAGGAAGAGCAGATCCCTGCAGCCACACAGTGCGATTAGGTGAGTAGGATGTTTGTTTTTTAGGGGCACCTCTGGGGGTATTATTAGTTCATGGGGGCACCTCTGGGGGCATTATTAGTTCATAGGGGCCACCTCTGGGGGCATTAGTATTTCCTGGGGGCACCTCTGGGGGCATTATTATTTCCTGGGGGCATTATTATTTCATGGGGGCCACCTCTGGGGGCATTATTATTTCCTGGGGGCATTATTATTTCATGGGGGGGCACCTCTGGGGGCATTATTATTTTATGGGGGCATTATTATTTCATGGGGGGGCACCTCTGGGGGCATTATTATTTCATGGGGGCACCTCTTGGGGCATTATTATTTCCTGGGGGCATTATTATTTCATGAAGGGCATCTCTGGGGGCATTATTTTTTCATGGGGGGGGCACCTCTGAGGCATTATTATTTCCTGGGGGCATTATTATTTCATGGGGGGCCACCTCTGGGGGCATTATTATTTCCTGGGGGCATTATTATTTCATGGGGGGCACCTCTGGGGGCATTATTATTTCATGGGGGCACCTCTTGGGGCATTATTATTTCATGGGGGGCTCCTCTGGGGGCATTATTATTTCCTGGGGGCATTATTATTTCATGGGGGGCACCTCTGGGGGCATTATTATTTCATGGGGGGCACCTCTGGGGGCATTATTATTTCCCTGGGGGCATTATTATTTCATGGGGGGCCACCTCTGGGGGCATTATTATTTCCTGGGGGCATTATTATTTCATGGGGGGCACCTCTGGGGGCATTATTATTTCATGGGGGGCACCTCTGGGGACATTATTTCATGGGGGGCACCTTTGGGGGCATTATTATTTCCTGGGGGCATTTTTATTTCATGAAGGGCATCTCTGGGGGCATTATTATTTCATGGGGGGCACCTCTGGGGGCATTATTTCCTGGGGGCATTATTATTTCATGGGGGGCACCTCTGGGGGCATTATTTCCTGGGGGCATTATTATTTCATGAAGGGCATCTCTGGGGGCATTATTATTTCATGGGGGGCACCTCTGGGGGCATTATTATTTCCTGGGGGCATTATTAGTTCATGGGGGGCACCTCTGGGGCATTATTATTTCCTGGGGCATTATTATTTCATGAAGGGCATCTCTGGGGGGCATTATTTTTTCATGGGGGGCACCTCTGGGGGCATTATTATTTCCTGGGGCATTATTATTTCATGGGGGCACCTCTGGGGGCATTATTATTTCCTGGGGGCATTATTATTTCATGGGGGCACCTCTGGGGGCATTATTAGTTCATGGGGGCACCTCTGGGGGCATTATTATTTCATGGGGGCATTATTAGTTCATGGGGGCAGCTCTGTGGGCATTATTAGTTCATAAGGACACAGCAGGGGGCATTATTAGCTCATGGGGGCCACCTCTGGGGGCATTATTAGCTCATTGGGGCACCTCTGGGGGCATTATTAGCTCATTGGGGCCACCTCTGGGGGCATTATTAGTATATGGGGGCACCTCTGGGGGCATTATTAGCTCATGGGGGCCACCTCTGGGGGCATTATTAGTTCATGGGGGCACAGCAAGGGATCCTACATACAGGGGGCACAGCAGTGGATCCTACATACAGGGGGCACCTCTGGGGGCATTATTAGCTCATGGGGGCACAGCAGGGAATCCTACATACAGGGGGCATCCCACATTCCTAGTCGCTTTACTGCACACAACACCAAACAGTGCAGTTACTTTGGGAGCCTACAGGAGGGAGAAAGGAAAGGAAGTTGCTAGAAATGTGCGAAGCCTAAATTGTTTGTCTCGCAGGTTCTGAAAAGATGAAACATATCTGGAAGGAATCATCATGGAGGTCTGGGCCTGATGGAGAGGAAAAGGGAAAGTGACTCCTCAGATCAAAGAAGACATCACCTGTGAGTCCCTGTATGCAGGGGTGATTCTAGCCTCTCTGCTGCCCGAGGCGAACTATAGAATGACGCCCCCCCCCCCCCCCGTCAATCCGCCCACATTATAATCCACTACTGCCCACCCCCCCCACTGCTGTCCCCAATAAACATAATGTTTGGTCCCTTTCTGCACAGAGGATGTCAGGAGAGGAGGGGGCTAATCCTATAGGAGAGGTCCCAGCAGCACAGAGGATGTCAGGAGAGGAGGGGGCTAATCCTATAGGAGAGGTCCCAGCAGCACAGAGGATGTCAGGAGATGAGGGTGCTAATCCTATAGGAGAGGTCCCAGCAGCACAGAGGATGTCAGGAGAGGAGGGTGCTAATCCTATAGGAGAAGTCCCAGCAGCACAGAGGATGTCAGGAGAGGAGGGTGCTGATCTTTTAGGACAGGTCACAGCAGCACAGAGAATGTCAGGAGAGGAGGGTGCTGATCTTTTAGGAGATGGTCCCCCTCCTCCCCCCTTATAGATGGTCCCCTTCTTCCCCCCCTTATAGATGGTCCCCCCCCCCCTTATAGATGGTCCCCCTCTCCCCCCTCCCTTATAGATGGTCCCCCTCTCCCCCCTCCCTTATAGATGGTCCCCCTCTCCCCCCTCCCTTATAGATGGTCCCCCTCTCCCCCCTCCCTTATAGATGGTCCCCCTCTTTCCCCTCCCTTATAGATGGTCCCCCTCCCCCCTCTTTCCCCCTTATAGATGGTCCCCCTCTCCCCTCTTTCCCCCTTATAGATGGTCCCCCTCTTTCCCCTCCCTTATAGATGGTCCCCCTCTTCCCCCCCCCCCTTATAGATGGTCCCCCTCTTCCCTCTCCCCCCCCCCCTTATAGATGGTCCCCCTCTCCCCCCCCCTTATAGATGGTCCCCCTCTTCCCTCTCTCCCCCCCTTATAGATGGTCCCCCTCCTCCCCCCCCCCCCTTATAGATGGTCCCCCTCTTCCCCCCCTTATAGATGGTCCCCTCTCCCTTATAGATGGTCCCCCCTCTCCCCCTCCCTTATAGATGGTCCCCTCTCCCTTAAAGATGGTCCCCCTCCCCCCCCTTATACATGGTCCCCCTCTCCCCCCTCCCTTATAGATGCCCCCTTATAGATGGTCCCCCTCTTCCCCCCCCCTTATAGATGGTCCCCCTCTTCCCCCCCCCCTTATAGACAGTCCCCCTCCCGCCCCTCCCTTATAGATGGTCCCCCCCTTATAGATGGTCCCCCCTCTTTCCCCCTCCCTTATAGATGGCCCCCCCTTATAGATGGTCCCCCTCTTTCCCCCCTCCCTTATAGATGGTCCCCTTCCCCCCCCTATAGATGGTCCCCCTCTCCCCCCCCCCCTTATAGACAGTCCCCCTCCCGCCCCTCCCTTATAGATGGCCCCCCTCTTTCCCCCCCCTTATAGATGGTCCCCCCCTTATAGATGGTCCCCCTCTTTCCCCCCTCCCTTATAGATGGTCCCCTTCCCCCCCCTATAGATGGTCCCCCTCTTCCCTCTCCCCCTCCCTTATAGATGGTCCCCCCTTATAGATCGTCCCCCTCTTCCCCCCCTACCTTATAGATGGTCCCCCCTCTTTCCCCCCTCCCTTATAGATGGTCCCCCTCTTCCCCCCCCTACCTTATAGATGGTCCCCCTCTTCCCCCCCTACCTTATATATGGTCCCCCCCCCCCCCCCCCCCCCCTGCACAGCAGATAAAACAAAAACAAAAAACAGCACACAACTCACCTGCCCTCCGTTCCCCCGTCGAGCCTCTCTGGTCTGGTCCCGGCTGATGTGCGGCTGCCCGGGGTGTCCCGTCCTGTCCCCGGCAGCGCGCGCATCAGAGAGCTCCCCGTGTGCCTGTGGCTGTGACTTCCGGCGCACGGGGATCTCTCTGATGCGCGCGCTGCCGGGGACAGGATGGGACACCTCCGGCAGCCGCACATCAGCCGGGGGACTAAGGCTGCATTCCCACGTTCCGTGATCCTGTCGGATCACGGACGTGGAATGCATTTACCGGAGTCCCCCCGCGCCCGGACAGTATCTGTAATGAGATGCTGTGAGCGGGGGAGACTGTGTTCATAAGCGCCGCGCTGTAGTAACAGCACCGCGCGGCTGATTCATTACAGCGCGGCGCTTATGAATACAGTCTCCCCCGCTCACAGCATCTCATTACAGATGCTGTCCGGGCGCAAGGGGGACTCCGGTACATGGTACAATCAGTGGCGGATTATAATGTGGGCGGCCGCCCGAACCGCTCATATTATAGTCTGCCACTGAATGCCGCAGGGCCGTTTTAATACATTGGTGGGCCCAGTGCACAGCCCTCAAGAGTGGGCCCCCCCTTCCCTTTCGGCACATTGTATAATGTACTGAATTTGCCCCCACACTGTATCAAGAGCCCCAATACATACAGTAGTTACCTTATAACACTATTTCCACCATACAGTGATTATATATTACATAAAAACTGCACTAAACAAAACAGAAAGATATTACCAATGATACCATTACATAATACCGCCACATCATGACCCCTAACACTACAATCCTATAACAGAGTGCAGTTACATCCAGTGACTCACCGGGGGCGTCTTCTCCAATCAGAGTCTGTCACCTTTTCTTTTTCTCTCCATCCAGCCTGGGCCACCTTGAAGTCTTCCCCTGGCTGTGAATCTTCTCTCCAGAATCTGCCAGACAAATATTTTAGGCTCCAACACATACAGTAGTTAGGTCCCTTGTACCTCTATACAGTAGTTACACCCCTCTGTGCCTCCATAGTTTTAAGGTGTCCCTGTAGTATATAGCCCCTCATGTGCTCCTCCAGTTATATACAGCCCTCCTGTGCGCTCCCCCATTAGTATATAGCCCCCCTGTGCACTCTCCCCAGTAGTATATAGCCCCCCCTGTGCTCTCCCACAATAGTATATAGCTCCCCTGTGCTCCCCCATAGTATATAGCCCCCTGTGCTCCCCCATAGTATATAGCCCCCTGTGCTCCCCCATAGTATATAGCCCCCTGTGCTCCCCCATAGTATATAGCTCCCCTGTGCTCCCAAGTAGTATATAGCCCCCTGTGCTCCCCAGTAGTATATAGCTCCCCTGTGCTCCCCAGTAATATATAGCTCCCCTGTGCTCCCCCATAGTATATAGCTTCCCTGTGCTCCCCATAGTATATAGACCCCTGTGCTCCCCAGTAGTATATAGTCCCCTGTGCTCCCCCATAGTATATAGCTCCCCTGTGCTCCCCCATAGTATATAGCCCCCTGTGCTCCCCCATAGTATATAGCCCCCTGTGCTCCCCAGTAGTATATAGCCCCCTGTGCTCCCCAGTAGTATATAGCTCCCCTGTGCTCCCCAGTAGTATATAGCTCCCCTGTGCTCCCCCATAGTATATAGCTTCCCTGTGCTCCCCATAGTATATAGACCCCTGTGCTCCCCAGTAGTATATAGTCCCCTGTGCTCCCAAGTAGTATATAGCTCCCCTGTGCTCCCCCATAGTATATAGCTCCCCTGTGCTCCCCATAGTATATAGACCCCCTGTGCTCCCCATAGTATATAGACCCCTGTGCTCCCCAGTAGTATATAGTCCCCTGTGCTCCCCCATAGTATATAGCTCCCCTGTGCTCCCCAATAGTATATAGCCCCCTGTCCTCCCCCATAGTATATAGCCCCCTGTGCTCCCCCATAGTATATAGCTCCCCTGTGCTCCCCCATAGTATATAGCCCCCTGTCCTCCCCCATAGTATATAGCTCCCCTGTGCTCCCCAGTAGTATATAGCTCCCCTGTGCTCCCCCATAGTATATAGCCCCCTGTGCTCCCCCATAGTATATAGCCCCCTGTGCTCCCCCATAGTATATAGCTTCCCTGTGCTCCCCCTAGTATATAGACCCCTGTGCTCCCCAGTAGTATATAGCCCCCTGTGCTCCCCAGTAGTATATAGCTCCCCTGTGCTCCCCAGTAGTATATAGCTCCCCTGTGCTCCCCCATAGTATATAGCTTCCCTGTGCTCCCCATAGTATATAGACCCCTGTGCTCCCCAGTAGTATATAGTCCCCTGTGCTCCCCAGTAGTATATAGCCCCCTGTGCTCCCCCATAGTATATAGCCCCCTGTGCTCCCCCATAGTATATAGCCCCCTCTGCCCCCCATAGTATATAGCTCCCTGTGCTCCCCCATAGTATATAGCCCCCCTGTTCTCCCCCATAGTATATAGCCCCCTGTGCTCTCCCATAGTATATAGCCCCCTGTGCTCCCCAATAGTATATAGCTCCTCCTCCCATATAACATTGAAAAAAACAAACACTGTTACTCACCTAGGTCCACGCGTTCCTCTTCTCTTCCCTCCTGTGGCCGCACTTCCTGCGGTCACAAGAGGCTGCACTCCCCTCACCCTCGCGCCGACGCTCCAGTGACTTCGGGCGCTAGAGGGAGAGCGCGGCCTCTTGTGACCGCAGGAAGTGCGGCCACAAGAGTGAGTGACTGACAGGGAGGGAGCCAATGGCTCTCTCTCTGTCAGTGTCGCTGCTGCTGCAGCGCTGACGCGCCGCAGCAGCAGCGGACGGGGGCAGCGGCGGACGGGGGGGGGCCCTGCAGGGGGCGCCATGGAGGGGTAAGTAGATTACCCATCCATGGCGCTCCCCCCTGACAGGCTGGTGGCCGGAGCCCTGTGCGACCGCATTGGTCGCACATAGCAACGGCCGGCCTGCTCGGGGGGGCCCCTTTAACCAGTGGGCCCGGTGCACGTGCACCATGTGCCCTCTGGTTAAAGCGGCCCTGGAATGCCGCCCCCATGAAGACAGCTGGTGGCGCCGCCTGAGGCAGACGACTCAGGTCGCCTCATGATTGCGGCGCCCCTGCCTGTATGACCGTTTTCTTATTTTGTAGAACATTATTTAGTAGGGGTGCCCCGAGGTGGAAAAGGTTGGAAAGCACTGCACTAATCTGTCCCGCTGCGCCCGCTGGCACATGCTGTCAGCACCTCTGGGGGCATTATTAGTTCATGGGGGCCACCTCTGGGGGCATTATTAGCTCATGGGGGCACCTCTGGGGGCATTATTAGTTCATGGGGGCCACCTCCGGGGGCATTATTAGTTCATGGGGGCCACCTCCGGGGGCATTATTAGTTCATGGGGGCACCTCTGGGGGCATTATTAGTTCATGGGGGCCACCTCTGGGGGCATTATTAGCTCATGGGGGCACCTCTGGGGGCATTATTAGTTCATGGGGGAACCTACATGAGGTGGAGGCAGTGACAGTGCATTAGAACATGGTGGCACATTAGAGTAATTGGATATAACGTTAGATATGACTTTGCCTGATCGGGTGAGATGGGGGGGGCCCCAAGCTAAAATTTTGCACCAGGGCCCATCAGCCTTTAGCTATGCCCCTGCCTGCAGACGCACACACACTGATTGTCCCAGGCCCTGGTAGCAGGTTACAATCATTGTGTGTGCCACCGCTTGTATTACTGAGGGCCCCCACCCGTTTCCCTTGTTTCCCTCTGTGACAGGAGAAGACAACAGCACTCTCACTGTAATCCTCTCCCCTGTACTGTAAGGCATCCGCTGGGTTGACAGGCCCCTCCCCCAGGCCAGGTCACAATGCCGTACAACAGACAGCGTGTTTGGTGCTGTGACCTTGTCTGGGGGAGGGGCCTGTGAGCCCAGCGGATGCCGTACAGTAAAGGGGAGAGGAGCATTCCATTACAGCTTCGCATTACAGTGTGAGTGGGGGCGTCTTCTCCTGTCACAGAGGTCGATTCCTGTGTCCGAATGATGAGGGGGGGAGCAGGTGAGGGCCCCCGCGTTTTGTCGCACGTTCTGAGGAGACAGCCCCAGCAAAACCATGTGACGGGAAGCTCCTACCCCCGCCGCGGGAAGCCCCGCCCCTGCCAGCGTGAGTGATGTCACTCATGCAGAGCAGGGAGAGGAGTTCATGGGGGACTAGAGGGGCCATACTGATGAGGTAAGTATAACTTTTTTTGTTTTAAATACAGATGAATGGGGAGTAGTATGATCATAGAGGTGCAGGAAGATAAAGGAGGTAGTAGTATGGTGATGGAGGGGCAGGAGAATGACAGGGGTAGTACTATGATGATGGAAGGGCAGGAGAATGAAGGGGGTAGTACTATGATGATGGAAGGGCAGGAGGATGAGAGAGGTAGTAGTATGATGATGGAAGGGCAGGAGGATAAGAGGGGTAGTACTATGATGATGGAGGGACAGGAGGATAAAGGGGGTAGTAGTATGATGATGGGAGGGCAGGAGGATGAGAAGGGTAGTACTATGATAATGAAGGGACAGGAGGGTGAAGTGGGTATTAGTATAATGGAGGGGCAGGAGAATGAGAGGGGTAGTAGTATGATGATGGAAGGGCAGGAGAATGGAGGGGGTAGTAGTATGATGATGGAAGGGCAGGAGGATAAGAGGGGTAGTACAATGATGATGGAGGGACAGGAGGATGAAGGGGGTAGTAGTATGATGATGGGAGGGCAGGAGGATGAGAAGGGTAGTACTATGATAATGAAGGGACAGGAGGGTGAAGTGGGTAGTAGTATGATGGAGGGGCAGGAGGATGAGAGGGGTAGTAGTATGATGATGGAAGGGCAGGAGAATGAAGGGGGTAGTAGTATGATGATGGAAGGGCAGGAGGATGAGAGAGGTAGTAGTATGATTATGGAAGGGCAGGAGGATGAGAGGGGTAGTACTATGATGATGGAGAGGCAGGAGGATGAAGTGGGTAGTAATATGATAATGGAGGGGCAGTAGGATGAAGGGGGTAGTAGTATGATGATGGAGGGGCAGGAGAATGAAGGAGGTAGTAGTATGATGATATGGGGTGCAGCTGCATCATATGGGCACAAACTACCAGTATATACAGTCAGTCAGTAGAGCTATCTCTGAGTTTCAGCCTGCTCTTACTATAGGGGGTCAAAACAAGGGGCATTACTACTATATAGGGCACAGCAGGGGGCATTTTTACAATATGGAAGGCACAGCAGGGCACCTTATTACTATATGGGGGGGGGGTCATAGAAGGGGATGTTATTAGTGTAGTAGGAGTCATAGAAGATAGTGTTATGGGAAGGGAATATGTTATGTTGAAGGGAAAAGGGCGGAGCCTAAGATGTTTGTCTTGCAGGTTCTGAAGAGATAAATTGTAGCTGGAAGAAATCATCATGGTGGTCTGGGCCAGATGGAGAGGAAACAGAGCGATCGCCTCAGATCAAAGAAGACGTCATCTGTGAGTCACTAATTGCCGTTTTTTGTATATTGCAAAACATTTGGTAGGGGTGCCCGAAGTGAAAAAGGTTGGTGGGCAACAAAGGGGGGAGGGGGGCCCAGGCAAATTTTTCGCACAGGGGCCCTATGCAGTCTGGGTTCGCTCCTGTAGCACAAATTACTGAAAAGTTAATGTAAAAATGTCAATAGCTAAACAGGGATAAATAGGAAGCCAATTTCTAGATAGGGACGCTCAACAGGATTCCAGGCAATACTTTTTTTTTAATCTCCATACAAAATGATTTGAAAGCAGAACCTGCTTGGAAATCCTGAGTGCACACATCACCTAGGGGGCCTTGGACCATCTTGTCCCAACAATACAGCAGCAACCAGAGATAGAGATTGGTGACAGCACTCCACAGCCATCAATCCCGTCAAGAGATTTTACAGAAAATATACTGTTTCGCCTCTCATACCAGCCTTTGTGTCAATGATGTCACGGGGGGGGGGGCGGGACCAACAGTGGCACTGTGGGCGGGGCTAAGTGGCACTATTGTCGTGAAGCCCTTCCCAGGTAGCACAATCTGCAGATGATAAAAGATCACTTTTTACTTGAACAAGCATCATGAAGTATGATATAAAATAAGCTATGCAAACTGCTGAATTTATCCTTTACACCTGTGTAGAGAAGTCAGAATGCAAAAAGAGGTTTACAGTGTCACTTTAAACATATTTAAAATAATTTTTGGTGACATTTTTTCTAATTTTCCATTTTTCTATCTATATCTATAAATAATCCTGAGAGCTTGCAGTTTTCATTCTCATCACTGGGACTTCCTAGCTTGTCTATATTGATAAGAGAAGGTTGCTGTAAAGTGATCTGTAAAGCATTGCAGCAACATGTGACACCAGTAGTTAGAGGAGACAATAGCAGCTTTCTGTGGAATGACCTCTTCAAAGGTCACAGAGCAGGCTCAGTAATGTTTCACATTCATCCCAACGGGAAAGCTCCTGTCTATTGTCATCTATGTCCATGAGTCCTGCTGTAAAGCCTGTCACTAAATGTTGTTAAGAGCAGCCCAGGCAAAATGGCTGCCCCCATAACAGTGTACAATAAGTGAAATAAAAATATCCCTAAATTTACAGGTCAGAGCTATTTTAGTGGCACTTATGTAGGGGTGATACAGAACAGGTTACCATTACAGGAGGCAATAAACATATAATAATACAAAATGAATAAAGACATGCAGACCAATAATTAGATTGAATGAGAGCTATCCATACCTATAAGGGATTGCAATATAAAGACAGTAATCCATATAATAAGGACAAACCATTCCTGAGAATTTATAAGTCAATCTATATTCGGATGGTCTGCATGAATGATATATTATGTCTGCACTTTCTCATATTACTAAAAATACATTCTTGCTTGCAGAGTTAATTATTATAAATAGCACGCTTCAGTAAGACCGTCTTATAGGTGGCTCTCTGGGCTCCAGACTCTACATTGTGCACTTGCTTTCTGTATGAGAGAAAATAAATGCTTTTCAAAAAGCCTGAACATGAAAAGCAATGGTAAAAAAGATGTAATCTCTAAAATTGCTAGGAAGTTGCTAAAGTAAAAAAAAAAAAAGATAAGGATTCTTTGAAGTGTAGCAGGGTAGTATGAATAGGAACAAGAACTGTTGGCAAGGAAACAGGCTTTATATCTCACTATTCCTTAATAGTGGCACTAGCACAGGTTGGGGAACCTCAACCACCTGGATATCTCCAGGGTCAACCACCACAGCCAACCTTGCTTACATGAGTACCACCTACTACCACACAAACTGGTCAAAAAGGGCACCGAATCACTGATGCTTAAGTTGTAAGTTGGTCAGGCAGCTGAAAATAGCCAAAGTACAGAGTTACATAAACAGTGTAGCTTTCAAGGCTACACTTTTTGTGCTACTTCCTTAACCGCCAATGGAAGTTACGCAAATTGTGCAACTCCAGCTGTTTTCAGCTTCCTGTTCACACCTGGTGGCCGTAAACTGACCAGAGGGTGTCAGGAAGCCATCTTTATGAGATAGGAATACCCCTTACAGACCAATTTTTAGGCAAATGAGTGCTCCTAGGAATGCTTATTTTGTGTAGTCATGTAAATTATTGTTATCGGCTGCACAGTGCTCTGTGTAAACACAGGATGTGTGGTCAGGGCCAGCGTCAGCACAGGGCTTACCTGGGCATGTGCCAGGGCCCCAGAGAAGGAGGGAGAGAGAGAGGGATGAAGTTAGTGTTAGTGGGGTCTCAAGTGATTGTGCATAATGTGTGGATGATGGGTGCATAGTGTGTGGATGAGGGGCCCACTGAGGCTGTGTCGCCCAAGGGCCCGCAAAAACCTGGAGCCGGGCCTGATTGTTTATTATGATCCCCACTGCGCCTGCCGGCTGACAAATTTTAAAAATCTTTGGACTTTAAAGCTTATAGTGCTGCAGCATGATTCCTCATTTATAACTAGAGGTACACTTCAGTAAAATATGAGGTACACTGACAGTACAATATGGTGGAGCTTCACTTTCATTTCTTTCCATACAGCATATGGTATATCTGGCTGGAGTACATTGGGCTGTTTTACAATACATAGTCTAATACCCTTTCCTAGCATTGTCAGACAGTCAGTTATTGGCACAGAGTTCAGCGTTGTAGGCATCACTTTATCCAAGGAAAAGATGCAGTTTGCTGCTCTATCCCAGTATCTAAACGCCTCAGCAAAGTGGCTTGCTGACTCCCCCCTCTGGCACCTAGAACATGGGGCATATGCTCTGCCAGACCCTCCTAGCTTCACCACCGCAGAGTGGACTGGCAGCAGTGATTATAAATAAAACCTTACAAAAATAAACTACTAAAAATGGGAAAATGTACAAGCACAAATGTTCCACGGAACAAAACCGGACACACAAGCATATTATATATTATAAGTAAACAGATGAGTTAGGAATAACTGCTAACAATGTTCAGTGACAAAAATAACAATAATGATGAAGATTGAAAATGTTACTATAATAAAGAATACATTATGTTACATTTGTTACATTAACAAAAGGGAAACGCAAACAACACCTAGTTAATCAGTAAAATATGAGCCCAATGTACTCCAAGGTGTCCCACCTTGTACATCATTTGTCGCCACCTAGTGGAATGTTCATATACTGCAGCAGTTCTCATGCAAAAATTAAAGTGAACCCTTCCAGTTATTTTTTCCACCCAAAACCACCATTATGCTTTCTTACACTACCTGTTTTCAAACATTTTCCTGTTTATTATTTACTAACAGCACATTGTTAAAATCAACATTTAGAACAGTTCACTATGTTACCAATAAAGCATGACTTAGGCCCTGATAATGTCTGACAGTCCAATCTCCACCCTGCCCCTCCCCTCCAACTACTACCTGGTGGTGATGTACAGGCCATGTTTGGAGACATTGGGTACACATTTATTATGCTGAATATGGTTTCATGCTGTGGATTTTAGCCATTTGGATTTCACTGCTTTGAGCCATAGGCGGTGTTTGTTTACCCTCACCCAAATCTCAATGATGTTTATTAACAACAAATTATTTTCTGCTTGTATCTTTTATTACATGCCAGTCAATATTTGGTAAAGTTTGTTTTTCTCTTCTATTACATGACCATGACCCAGATACATGATCTTCTTCTAACCATCTCACTGACAGTATAACAAACAGCTCCAGTTACTCCCCATTTTTATTGATGATTAAATAAATGACAGTAGCTATTATGCTGTGCCAGAAGTGTGCCTTTATTATTAAACTACATGGTTACATCACTGAAATTGTGTCCTCCCACTTTCTGTGCTCCAGTGCAAAACATATATCAAGGACCCCCAACCACCACTTTATGTATGATACTGCTGTTTCCTTCTTGCAGAGAGGTCTTAGGGTCACCCCAGACATCAGTATCCATGTGTGAATGCAGCCCTTACACCTACATCATAGATACCCACTGCTACAACTACCAAGAAAACAAAGCATGTGCAAACAAAATCGGCTGCACATTATAGCAACAACATAATATCAAAAAGGACACAATTTCAGGTTAGGGCCTAATGCAAACAACAATAGTGACCACCTATGGCTACATACAGGATATAACTGAATGCATATTTCAGCAATAATGCATCATCAAATCCGAGTTTAGAAAAAAAAAGTTTTAAAAAAGTTTGTTTTTAACTTTGTATAAAAATCCTTTATGACTATGCCTTGTTCTCATTGGCCCTATGAAATTGTGTACTTTTTGATATTTTGCGGTTGTTATACCATTTTGATGTGTAGAATGGGATCCTTACTTTACACCTGCAATGTGGGGGTAACCTAGAAGCAAGTGTTTATGTTCTCTACAGTGCCTCCGCAGTAACCGGAAAGTATTACACACCTGGGTCATCTAGAGCGAAATAGACTTTTCTCTGGCTAACAGCTGAGGGTACTAAGCAGAGATTTCACTATAGGGGGTTAGCATTAGGAATAATAGATGAGATTTATTGTGCTGTCTTTCTTGCCCATAGCAACCAATTACAGTACAGCTTCCAGTTTGCCAGAGTAATATAAGAAATGAAAGCTGATTGATTGATATTGGCAACAAAGAAACCCTTACTATAAGATAACGCAATACATTTCCCCCAACATTTAAAATTTGCACTAGTTTATAACTAGAGATGAGCGAATCTCAAGCATGCTCGAGTCCATCTGAACCAGGTAGTTCGGCATTTGATTAGCAGTGGCTGCTGAAGTTGGATAAAGCCCTAAGTTGGATGAAGTTGGATAAAGCCCTAAGGATATAGTCATTGGCTATATCCATGTTTTCCAGACAACCTTAGAGCTTTATCCAACTTCAGCAGCCCCAGCTAATCAAATGCCGAACGATCAAGAACCATGCTTGAGGTTCGCTCATCTCTATTTATAACAAAGTTTTCTGTTATGCTGCATCTTCCCACATCTCTCATTTATGCCACCTCTTACCTGTCCATACTCCAAGTTCATTCATTAAGTTGCTGTTGTCATTCTTCTTCATAACATCATGCTGTTATCTGTCTTCAGGACTTCTCCTCTGGACCTTACTCTTTAGTGCTTTGTCTTTGATCATGTGACTAAGGGCCCTATTACACCAACAGATTACCTGACAAATTTTTGTAAGCCAAAGCCAGGAGTGGAAGAATCTCAGTCTGACCTGTTCTCTGTTTATAGTCCACTCCTGGCTTTGGCTCAAAAAAATCAGATAATCAGTTGGTGTAATAGGGCCCTAATTCTATACAGCCATAGTATCAACTACACGTTGGAAATTGCTCCTCTTTGGGGTCCCTGGACAAGAACATCATTTTACTCATGACTATTAGAAGCAGAGCAGAAACATGAACAGCACTACCAATAGCAGGATGTCCACCAGCACTTCGAACGTAATAGCTCCCATATAGTGGTGCTCTACAAGCTTGGCAAACAGGCAGTAGGCTATCAGGCTATAAAGTATTCCAGCAGAAGAAAGGACTCACCAAAATTTATCTCAGCCAACTTTATTTTTCGTACAGGGTGACAGGACACAGACACAGGCAACTGCCTTTTTGCTGCACAAGGCTGGCCAAGAGGAAGTGCCGTGTGCAGCCAAATGTCGTCTGTGTCCTGTCACCCTGTTTGAAAAATAAAGTTGGCTGAGATAAATTTTGGTGAGTGCCGCAAGTCCTTTCTTCTCTTGGAATACTTTTCCCATTATGTTACTATTACTAGAGATTAGGGAACCACTCAAAATTGATTTTAGGAGAATTTGTTTGAATTAGTCCTTGAACTGTATTCAGATCTGATGGCGGATCTTGATTCATACAGGAGCAGAGACCCCGCTGCTGCATTCTGAGAAACATGGTAGACATTGTTTTTCTCACTGCACAGATACATTTCCTGAGTGGGCCCAGCTAAAGTAGGCAGTGAAATAGCATCACTCTTTACCTACTGTAGCTCATTACAAGTTTGCAAGGTCAGATACAGAGTCCCTGCTCCTGTACTTATTGAGCAGCAAGGCATATATTGTATGCTGTCAGCATAAGGCACTGTGAAAATTGTGCAGGAGCGGCCCAGCTAATGTCTGTGACAATGCATATAGCATCAGAATTTGGGCTATGTTCACACTACGTAAAAAAAAAACAGCCGTATTTCATAACAACGGCCGTAGTTGCGCAAACAACGGACGTTATTCTACAAATAACCGCTGTTGTTTGAGCAACTACGGCCGTTGTTATGAAATACGGCCGTGTTTTTCAGGTAGTGTGAACCCGGGCTTAACCTGGAAGATCCTTGCCTCATTGCTCAGTAACTACATGAGCATGGACTCCTGTCTTTAATAGGAGGGTCATTCATTAAACACACATCAAGCAGCGAATTGAGCCACTTGCGTAAAACAATCAAGATTTCATACATTATCATAATACGGTGGTCATTCGCAATTACCGTAGATAAGAAATGAAACTCACATTTAGTACTAAGTTTTATTTACAGCGTTTCTTTCAATAAAAGTGCAACATGCATTTCACTTAAATCAAAGGTAAGAACTTCAATGACCCAACTCTGCAGGTTCTGTACTGACATACACTGTAGCGTTGTATTCTAAACAAAGTGCAAAAGCTCAACACATTGTACCCAGAGCTGAGGTAAGACTGCCACCATGTTCACTTCTCCTGCACTATATTTGTGTTCTTATTAGTTATAATAGAGTACAACTGTTCCTAGTATCTCATTGTCTGCTACTAGGAGAGTAATATTTGAGTTTGCATGTATTGAATTCTAGCTAATCCATTACTGGTAATGTGTATGATAACCTACTGTAACCTGTGGCCGTGCATACTCCTTATGAAGTGAAATCATCTACCTGTGTGATAGTTTGTTAAGTAGACTATGAAAATTCCAAATCTTTGGCGATAATAAATGAACCTTTTGATGATAGAATGGTTTCCGTTGTGTGTTGCTTTCTCTACTCTCTGATGCCAAGAAATGTTCCGCAGTATCCATGGTCATCATCCCTTCTCAATCTGCATTCACAACCAAAATATTTGGACACATCTTTTCCTTACATGGTTTTAACTTCCTTTTTTACTATTCTATAATGCAGTTGATACTGAAGACATGAAAGGAACAAGCCTAGTGGTTAGCACTGTTACCTTGCCGGTCCAGGATCTTAGGTTTAATTGCCCCCAAGGGTATCATCCTTGTTATAATTCCATCAGTCAGATCAATAATCCCTATTCCCAATTCACCTAACAATATGTTTTTTGGAGAGTGGGAGGAGAACATACAAACTCATTTACAAATAGATTTAAATCCAGGACCCCAGTGCAGCAAGAAAACATTGCTAACCACTGTTCTCTCCATGTTTGCATGGGTTTCCCCTGACAATGAAGTCATGTGTGAAGCTAATCTTAAAGGAGTTGTCTGGGGAGCAGAAGACAGCCAAATCCTTCTGAAGCTTTTTCAGCCCCCCCCCCCCTTTCTGACAGATCAGCACACAATTCCTGATGATTGTGTGCGGGTGAAAATACGCATCCACACATGACGTGCAATAGCTGCACAGTGTCGCTGCAACATCAGAGACATGTGCAGCTATTGGACATTTAGTGCGCGGGAGGATCAGGACTTAGCTCCACCCTTCCATGTCTTGGAAGTGTGGAATGAGAACAGGTAAGGGTGGGGCAGCAGAAGACAACCCTGGACAACCCCTTTAAGCAGTTGAGGTAAATGTGTGTTCTGACTATTACTATCTGCTGGAAGTTCCTCTCCATATACTCCTGGGCTGTCTCTTTATTTGCTGTATTACACATTCTGTTCTCTCACTTCAGTAGAAAGCAAAGGAAAATCATATAAGACATAATGCTGCATGTTGGCTTAAGACTTTGGAGTGGTTCCCACATTAGCAGAATAATGCAATAATAAGGCAAAAATAACATACCACAGATCATAAAACATTAGGACATTTTAGATTCAAGTTACAACCAGTTATCAGTCCTTTATAGATCCTTATATCAATCCACCTCCGACCTCACAGCTTCTATTGTTATACATGCAACCTGCCCAGGTCACCAGGTAAAATCACCACACACTGAGAGTCTTGTATATATAACTAGAAAAAAAGGAGAGCGGCTGCCCATCTTCTAGTAGAGATCTTTTACGATTATGGCTCCATTAGTTTTTTGCACTAGTTTTATACCTTAGCTAGTGTTATCCCTACATAGCCTGTAACATACAGTGTATCATATAAATATTCTTCATACTAAAACTTTATGTGCCACTCAACTTTTAACTTAATATAAATAGGTAAAAAATAGATCAAGTGAAAACATGCTTTTTGTGAAATTCTTGAATAAATATAATAATCAGTGCAAAATCATAAATGAAACAATATCACGATTGGTGGCGCTGCGGTCTGTCTGCGGTCATGCCTGCCACAAACACTGATTGGATAAAAATGGAACAGCTGCAATTTATCTCAATGTATCTCTGCTGCGGAAGCTCCGGAATAACTCTCTGAAGTGTTTCCTTGTAACTGAGGTCACACACGTGTAGTAATCCTTCAGGCCATGCTTTGGCTTATCCTGGTTGGAAAGACATATATATAAGCATGGAAAATACACAACGTGAAAATGGAACAAGTTGATGCTATTCACACCTATAGAGCCAGCATGAGTGGCACTTATTGTCCCATCAGAAGTACAGTATACATACAATCTATTAAGGTACAGTATATAGAGATTGGGTCCCTCACTTCAGATCTTCCTCTATAAGCCGCAATGGAAAGCAGCTTTAAAGGGACTGTACCATCAGGCCTGGGCTGAAGCACTGGAGGTGGGCTGACCTACCCCCCAGTGGGAGGAAACCTCTCTTCCCCTTATATGAAAAATGGGAAAAGGGGTGAATTGTCATGGGACGTTTTTTTTATTTTTTATATTTTTAAAAACATTTTTGTAGACTTTTTAATTGTCCATAGGCAAATCATAAGATTTCTCATACTGATTAATGACAGGAAAAAGTGGGATGCGCATAACTTTTATTCATAAATACACCAAGGCCGTGATTCCTTCACCAAACACAACAATTGGCTGATACGGCTTGACCTCTATGTCAGCACCTATCATTAGGACATTTAATGCTGCAATCTTTATTGACTGCAATATCATGTATAACTGACGGACAACCCGTGGGATTTTTGGTGCCAGCCATTAGCAGCAGGAGTCCGCTGCACATAGCAGTAGACAGCTTCTGTGTATGGAAGGGGCCCCGTTCCTGAGACTGCTCCATACTCCCCTTACCCTGCCTAGTCCGTAAATTAATGCATGTTAGCATTAGAATAGACATTAGACATTAGGAAGCATTTTTTGACACTAGCCCTGCAGCTGTGACACAGTGCTGCAAAGCCAGCAGGGATAACTGTCAACCATCGCTCCCTGTCTTAAGGGACCTATTAGACGGAACGCAGCTCCCCGCAGCCTCTCCTGCATTTACATACTCGCTGCCGCTGCGTGTAATGTCGGTGGCAGCAAGAGGGGAACGAGGAGCAAACAAGCGCTGACAGCGCTTGTTTGCTCCTCTATGTCGCCCTTTGTAATAGGGGCTTTACACAGGCTGCTGCAGTGCTCCAGACACAGGCTGCTTCCCCCAGCCTAATGTCTATTCAACACTAACACTAACTAATGTCATACACTAACATGCATTAGCATAGACATTAGGGGAGGCTCAGCATCTCTAACAATGTATGCTTGAAGAGCCCCACAGTTCCCAGCACAGCCATTGATGGCAGCAATGTAAAACACAAATCTTTATATTTTCTTTAATTAGTTATATCACAAAATGATATAACTTTATTAAAACTAACCTCATCGTTGTGAAATCCATTCTCCTGCCAGACGTTTGGGTATCAGTGAATATGCCAATCACAGGGCGATTGTGTGCACATGCCCTGTTGGATCAGAATGGGGCTTGTGCGCAGATCCGACCACCCAACCAATGAGCATGGTCATATCCATAGATACACCACCCATCACGGCTCGGTTGCATAAACGAGCCATTTTGGATCAGAATGGGGCTTGCATGCTGTTTCAAAACGGCATAGGCATATCTATGGATACCTGAACTTCTGGTGGCAGAATGGTTTTCATGCCGATCGGGTCAGTGCACATCATAATAGGTACACTTTTAAAGACATGTAAAAAATTATTTTAATTCACCAAAACACCCCTTTAATCTTGGCGGTCTTCACAAGTACAAAGCTTCCATGAGACATATTTTTTTTCTATCTGAATATATAGTAAATAATCCAACCATGTAGATGTCTTCTGAATATTGATCACATCTGATTGTCATGAATTTAGTGTAGCAGAGAGCATGCAAGTGCGCTAGACAGATGGGGATGACGTACTTATCTGTTATGGAGCTGTTTCTTCAGGCATGATTTGAAAGTGGTGTACTTCTGGACAGTTTTGTAGCCCTGTGAAGCAGAAGATAGATGTGTGCAGATCACTGAGCAGCCACAGAGTGCACAAAGCCAATGGAAAAGTGACATTGTGTAGATTCAGTGAGAACAGTAGTTAGTATAATAAGGGTTATATACTAACTACATTGAGTGCACACCAGTGTTCTATGGCTATTGTATGCTAACCTTTATGCTATGTTATAAATACAGAAGTCATTGATTAGATAGACAGACAGACAGATAGGTGGACAGATTTGAGATTGATAGAATATGTAACTGTAGTTGCTATAGCACATTGTTCTTTGTCTACCCTAATTTCAGAGGGACGGCTTCAGCGATTTCTGCTGCTAAGCCCAGTCCACTTTTTTTTTTATAAAAAGTAGCACAAATGTTAAAAAATCAAAACTTTTTGTCTTCTAACGGCTAGATAAAAGGCGTACCAGAATAGTACATAAACCGCTGGTTTTCATCTCTTTTTCAGTTATCTAATATGATTTTGCTTCAATTTCTTTATACTGTTTATAAACCTTAATGTTATATTGGACCCAGGATGACATCACCTATTTCTCCACGTTAACCATGTCCCCAGGCTTTGCACTGTACAGTGTGACTATTTTCCTGCCTTATAAAGACTGATCATAGAGCAGGGAACTATTATTACTACATTACTGGCAAAAAATAATTAGGCACCCAGACAGACATGCTGGACTGCTGCAAAACTTATATAATATGTAATGATTACATGTAAGGAGACTCAAACAAGCTATCGAGTCAGAACGGGAGGAAGGGATGGCGGGGAGGGAGGGGATGGTGGAGAGGGAAGGGTTGGGTGGAAGCGAGAAGTATAATGTTTTTTTTTTTTTAATTAAATGAAAGTAATAAGGTTTCTGACTTGGAACGTGAGGGGGACTGCCGATAGAACTAAAAGGAAGGCTATGTTGATTTGATAGATAGACACCTTCCAGCAGTGATATGCCTTCTCGAAACACATGTAATTGCAGAAACAGTAAATAGACTTAAAAAACGATGGATCGGTTATGAATTTCATGCCAACTTTTCTAATTATGCAGCAGGGGTATCTATCCTTATACATCACAGCCTTGAATTCTCGCTAATCCAAAAACAACTGGATGATAGGGGAAGGTATATTTTTCTCCACTGTGCTTTTTGGGGAGAAGAAATTATACTTGCAGCTGTCTACATTCCTCCTCTCTAAAGACGTTCTGCTGAAACTTCTAGCTTTTATGAAAGATAAACCTGATATACCACTCTTTCTGACGGGGGACTTCAATGCGGTAATGGATCCTAATATGGATCGTCAGGGTGTGCGGCGTCCTGCCTCCCCCCACCCCCCCTCCCCTCTGGCGCGTTTTGCCCCGGGAGGCGGGATGGGAGGATATTTGGCGCCGTTTGCACCCACAGATGGTCACCTTTTCTTGTTTTAGTACTACACATCCCTCAGCTTCACGAATAGACATGGTTCTTTGTAACTCTATGGGACTAGACAAAACAACCAAAATGGAATATGAGGCCAAGACTATCTCAGATCATACACCAATGATTCTGGAAAAACGATGTAATGTGGGGACAGGCACTAGGGGAGGCGGTAATCTCTTCAGGCTCAATGCACATTGGCCTAACCTTATAGATAATGAGAACAAAATAGACGCTGAGATTAGAGAATTTTGGGATCGTAATAGGGGGACAGCCTCTATCCAAATAGTGTGGGATACCCTCAAGGCATACGTGAGAGGTGTGCTCTTGGGGAAATCTCACACTGTAAAAAGAAATTTCGACAGAAAGAGAGGGAATTAGAACAAAATGTGAGGTTCTGGGAAGATAAGTATGGCATAACAGACACAGAGGAGAACCTCACTAAACATAGAGAGGCCCAGGAACACTACTCAACATTCTTGATCCAGAAGGCACATAACAAGGTATTGTTTCAGTCCCAAAAGAGATTTATCCAGGAAGGTACCCCTAATAAGACACTGGCCGCAATAGTTAAAGCCCAACATGAGAAGAGAAGGATCAGAGCCATTATGGATAAGCATGGGAAAATAGTTAACACAATGCAAGATATAGAGGGCGCATTTGTTGAGTTTTTCCAAGACGTATATAGATCAGAGGGCACCCCCCCCACAGAACAGATTAAAGCGTTCTTAGAGACCAAAATAACTCAGACCCTAACGGAAGATCAAAAGGCTAGTTTGGATGCCCCCTTTGGTAGGGAAGAATTGAATATCATTATGAGACAGCTACCTAATGGTTCAGCACCAGGCCCGGACGGATTACCGTTCGAATTCTACAAGAAATATCAAGCGGCCCTGGCTCCAATATTTAATGAATTAATTAATGAATCCTGTGAAAAAGGTGTTCTCCCCCCCTCTATGGCAGAGGCAAACATAATTGTGATCCCCCAAAAAACGATTTATTGGATGTTGGGTCTTATCGCCCAATATCCCTGCTTAATGCAGATGTTAAAATTTTTGCTAAGCTTATTGCTTATAGAATAAGAGATGTAGCTCCACTTCTGATAAGTCAGGATCAACACAGCTTTATACCTGGTAGATCTATTTTTTTCCAACTTTGAACGGGCAATGGTTAATATTCAGTTGGATCCTGGGGTGCCCCGCTCCATCCTGTCGATAGATGCCATTAAGGCTTTCGACAGGGTAGAGTGGGGTTTCCTATGGGAGACCCTACATGCGTTTAATTTTGGCAACCGTATTATAGACTGTATTAAGATGCTGTATACGAATCCATCTGCATCCTTGGTACTGAATGGTAACATTACATCCTCATTTAAGTTGACACGGGGCACCCGTCAGGGTTGCCCCCTGTCTACTTTATTATTTACATTTTACATTGAACCAGTAGCCAACTCCCTAAAGCTGAACCCTCGGGTCCAGGGTTTTGGGATGGCTGGCTGCAAAGATAAGGTCATACTATACGCAGATGACCTTCTTCTTTTTGTCCGTGAACCAAATCACACTTTGCCATACGTCTTGGAGTGTTTCCAACAGTTTGGGATGCTCTCGGGCTTCCAGATCAACTGGAATAAGTCTATGATAATGACAATTGAAAATCCTAAAGGTGAACCAATAGAAACACTAGGCTTACAAGTGGTGGACGATGGATTGGAATACTTGGGAGTAAAGATCCCTAGGGATGTATCCCGATATTATCAATATAATCTGAAACCCTTACTACACAAGCTTAAACAAAAAGCTGAGACATGGGCCAGGTTTCCTCTGGGTATGGCGGATCGTGCCGCTTTGATTAAGATGATACTCCAACCACAAATTACCTTCTTTTTACTTGCTGCACCAATCTGGATACCACAGAGTTTCTATAGAGAATTAGAACGTATTCTTAATAGACTTTTATGGGCAGGGAAAAGACCTAGAGCTCAATATAATACCTTCTCTGCACCTAAAATAAAGGGGTCTTAGTCTCCCCGATTTTAAGATTTACTTTATCTCTATGGTTTTGCACCAGATCGGTAAGGGTAATGGTTCCCTTTTGGGAAAGTTCCTACTTCAGGAAGATGAATGTAGATCTGTGGACATCTTAGAATATATGGAATCCCATAGGATTGGAGGGAAATATTGCTTCATATCTAAGGTGAAGTTATGGGGGGAAAGTTTCGGAGCACACTAGATACTTATTAAATATTAAAACACAGCACTATCTTTTCACCTATCTGGCATAATCAGGATTTGCCAGAATTTCACAAAATAGGAAATGGCACTGTATGGAAAGGTAGAGGTATAGATAAGCTCACTCAGTTATTTACAGATGGACACTTGAGGGATTTCTCTGAATTACAAAGGGAGTTTCTGCTGCCTGAAATATATAGATTCTATCACGTACAAATTGCACATGCTGCACATAGCACTAAGGAAAAAAGGATGTTAATAGTACAACACCATGAAGTTTTAGATACGTTAAGTGGGGTTAAGGGTAATAAAAAGGGAGAACTGAGACAAATTTATAAATCCCTTAAAGATACTTTAGTGGTATGCTCAGGCCAGAAAAAGAGAGTAGCTTGGGAAAAGGAGATTGGAATTTTATCCAAAGAAGAATGGGATAACGTATTGGCAAGTTGGGAACTGGTGTCAATTAATAAAAATCACTAAATAAGACAGCTT
The DNA here is from genome assembly GCF_027789765.1 of Dendropsophus ebraccatus. Classification (NCBI taxonomy): domain Eukaryota; kingdom Metazoa; phylum Chordata; class Amphibia; order Anura; family Hylidae; genus Dendropsophus; species Dendropsophus ebraccatus. Next base: position 28,417 of record NW_027208707.1, read on the forward strand.
AAAATTGTTAATAGATTACATTATTCACCAGAGATAATGGCTAGAATGGGTAGACACCCAGGGGCTTGTTGCCCAAGATGTGATCTGCCGAAGGCAGACTATACTCATATGATGTGGAGCTGCCCTCAGGTTCAGCGGTTTTGGCAGGAGATCACAAACTGCATAACAAGCAGAACTGGGGTGGTAATCCCCTATAACACTCTTTATATAATCCTTGGATGTACTATGCAGTTAGAAGGGAGAAACACTTAATTTCTAATTTACTTTTTGTTGCTAGATGGTTGATTCTGAAAAATTGGATAAGGGCAGATCCCCCTACTAAAGCGTGTTGGCTGACAAATGTAGCAAGGATACAAAATATTGAAAGGATGCATTGTGGTAATAGCAAAAAGCGGTTCAAAAAGTTTTCGCTTAAATGGGGAAGTTGGAATGAAGAATAAAGAAAAATTATGTCAACTAGTGGGAGTCATTAACTAATTGACTATTTATATATTTATTTACTTATTCATAATATCCTTATAACCTCTTTTTTCTTTTTTTTTCTTATATATACCTCTCGCTTCCAGGGGTGGGGGTGGGGGGGCTCCGCCTCGGCCTGGGCACAGACGCGTCCGGAGTTCTCTGGGTTGCGGGGGGGGCTGATGATTGGGATGTTACGCTATGTATTATTATTTGTATATTAATAGTGATAGAAATGATTGTAATTATTGTATGTTCTTTTTTCTTTTTAATCGGAAAAATAAAAATGTATAAATTAAAAAAAAAATGATTACATGTAAGGTCTGATTGGATGCTGGGTCTTGTCACAAGAGGGCATAAAAGTGCTTCTCTCTCTGCCCTACAGAAATGTGCTGCAGAATGTCATGTGAAAACCCATATGCCTCTATGTACAACCTACATGCCTCTGTGTAGCTCATCATGTATCTAAGATAGATTTGACAGGGTACTACAGCCTTAGTTTTCCCAATAAATGCATACATATAAAGTTTCATTTGATGCCAACATCTCTTGGTGCATTATTATAGTGCTTGAAAAAGCACTATATTGTAATCCGTATTCTTCTTCTTCTTCTTCCAGCCATTTCTTCTGTGATTATTACAGCCCGAACCGATTTGCGCTCAGACTCCGTTCAAACTGCGTTTCGGAGCCCTCGGCGGTGTGAGGTGTGCTATCTATTTTTTGGTTTCGATCAGATTTGTCGTTTTTAAGAAATTTACCTTTAAAGACCCCTAATTTCCTATAGAAAATAATGGCCCATTGGAAAAAAAGGCCACACTGTATACACTAACAGCCAATCACAGCACATTTGCATATAGCTAAAATATAGCAGCCAATAAAAATTCTAAGGTCTTGTCAGTCAATGCCTCACAACATCCACAGTCACATGTCCACTATTGGCCAATAGGTGATGTAGAAGATGGAAGGTCCTTAACAATTTTGTCTCACTGACATATGTAAGATTGTCATAGTAACCGAGCAATGATCTTTACCATTTACCAAGTAGCAGAGGTCAGTCAGTGGTGTAGTAGAGCCGATACCCGCATGACGTAGCAGAGGTCAGTCAGTAAAGTAGCAAAGCAGAGGGGACAGTTCGCAAGTCGCTCTTAAAGGGACGGTACCCAAGTTGCTCTTAAAGGAACGGTACCCAAGTCGCTCTTAAAGGGACGGTACCCAAGTCGCTCTTAAAGGGATGGTACCCAAGTCGCTCTTAAAGGGTCAGTACTAAAGCTGGTCTTCAAAGTATGGTACCTAAGTCTCTTTAAAGGGACAATACTTAAGCTGTTCTTAAAGGGACAGTATATAGGTCACTCAAAGCGTTGGCACAAAAGTTGCTCCTTAATGGACTGTACCAAAGTTGCTCTTAAAGGGACTGTACCAAAGTCGCTCTTAAAGGAACTGTACAAAGTTGTTCTTAAAGGGACTGTACCAAAGTCGCTCTTAAAGAGGGGGTATCAAGGGTTAAAGTTTCTCTTAAAGGGAAGTCACTGTTAAAAAGGCGCTCTTTTCAAGCACTATGTATTTCCCTGGAAATGCAAATCTAGTTCTTTTTGTTATTGAGTGTATTCTTTTTAGAGTGCCATGGCTGTCCACGTGACATAGTAGGATACAGAATGGGATAGTGGTCTTCCCCAAGCTAACACTACTAGCACTGCCATAGATAATTATGTGCATAAAGTATGTTGTACTATGCTGTAAAATTAAACTCTATACTAGCATTTTTGCTTTGTCACAAAATAAATTACAAGTTTTAGTGGCTAGGAGGCCTAAATACATGGAAACATTGCCCCAACTCTTCTAGTAAGCATTTATATATGATAAAAAAATACTATTTTGATAGCAGCTTTGTCTTTGTTAAAGCTGAAGCAGGAGGGACAAAGTCAAAGTAGGGGTCCGCAGGAGTTCCAACTACTGTGCTTTGTTCACTGCATCTGGATAGGATGGGAAACCATTTTTATGTCCTAGGTGTATTAAAGATCAGTTTCAGCACAGGCTCCCTCCAAATCATTATCAATTAAAGTGCTCAGGTGCAGTGGCCCCAGCTTGGTCAGCAGGTGGCAGTATAATACAACTAAGAAATTAGCTACAGTTCTAACCAGCATTCAGCTTCTGGCTTCTCCAGCTGCAAAACTACAACATAGAAAAGGACCACTTGGTCCATCTAGTCTGCCCTTTTAGTATTTCCCTTCTTATTATCTTAGTATAGATAGATATTTATCCCAGGCATGTTTCCATTCTGTTATTGTAGATTTACCTACCACATTTGCTGGAAGATTGTTCAAAGCATCTACTACTCTTTCAGCAAAGGAACATTATGTTGCTTCTGGTGTTCCCCCCAACTAACCTCTGACTTTGAGTTATAGTTTTGCAAAAGCTGGGGGTAATCTATCAAAGAACCTCATCTGTCTGTGTATCCAATCTATCAATTTATAATGCATCATAGCTATTACTGCAGTTCTAGAATATCTACATCCATAAATATATACTACCTACATCTATACTGTAAATCACATATAGATAACAATTTATCGAATAAAAAAAGGTGACGACTTTTGTGGTATTAGATGTTAGTGGTGGTGACACGGGACCAGAATGTAAATCTCAGTCTTACCCTGAACCCTCGGTGTAGCCGGTCTTTCATAATACCAATAAATTCTTTATAACTTAATTGATCGTCTCTGTCAACATCAAAGATCTTGAACACAGTGTTCACTAAATGTGGAGACAACTTCAGGCCTGTAGCTACATATACGGCACGCTTGAACTCATCTGTGGAGAAACAAGACATCAAAAGACTCAAACCAATCATTACGATAAGAGGCAAATCTCCCATCTTGCTTTGTCATTCACTGCTCTTCAGCTGGAATTGGTCATGGAGAAACAATATGATGTTCTAGCATGAAGCAAACTCCTTCCAGTCATCCAGGCTTATGGTTAATGCACAGAACTTATGATACAACCCCTGACATCTCACCAGTGGTATAACCCCAAAAAAACTGGATTTGTGTTTGTCTTCTTACCCCAAGGGTAAAAGAATCCATTTGGGCAAGTATTAGTCTTCTAGAGTCATTGCTCTGTAAATCAGTCTACAAGACTGGTGACTACATGTCTATTACATATATATCAGAGGGATGGCTAAACTAGCCCATTATTGTGCATACAGCAGCCTAGATCTCTGCTAACAGGAACCCTGGTTAGTTCTCACAGTTTTTTAGGCCATACAATGCAGCAATCCAAAAGAGACGATTTTGCACCATAGTTTTTGCTGTAGGCTAAAGTCTGTAGTGCTGTAGTCTGAAAATATGGTAAAAAAAAGCTGCTTAATGCCCTACAGGAAGTGTTGTTTTCTTTCCAGTCTAACATGGTGCTGTCTGCTGCCACCTATGTGGGTGTCCAGAACTGTCCAGAGCATAAGAGTTTTTTTTTATAAGAATTTGCTACTGCTCTGGACAGTTCCTGGCACAGACAGTAGGGGCAGCAGAGAGCACCATGTCAGAATAATAAAGACAACTCCACTTCCTGTAGGACATACAGCAGCTAATAAGTACTGGAAGAATAAAGTTTTGTTTTTATATAAAAACCGTACAAATCTGTATAACTTTTAATTATTTTTCTCCAGAGTACCCCTTCAATAGCAGAAACTATTTCATAACCTGACCACTAGGATATGACATCATAATCAGTGACCTCTAGGACCACCACTGATCTTAAGAAATAGTCATGCCATTGATTCAGCACTTCACTATCACGTTCTATTCATGTGAATGGGGGTGACTGCAGTTCACTGTACAGCTGGTTGGGCAGTTGTTCCCTGTGTAGGTAAAACCAATAAAGTCTGCAGGCAAGAGACAGCTAAGCTGCTCTGGTGTGTGACTATAACAAACAACACCCTAGATCTCACCTTCTTAAAAAGTTGTATTACTGTTGTATTACTTTAGTTTTATGGCTGACCCCCAGGATAGGCCATAAATATCTATAGTTTTAATTGGGAAAAAAACTTTGATAAAATCTGAGAAAGCAGCCACTAAAGCCTATATATTATGTTATACCTGTGTTTTACAAAGAGTTTACAGGAAATCTGAGCTGAACACAGGTTCCCCTGATCAGTTTCTGACCTTGTTTGGTGATCACAGTGCATGTCGGATCGGTTTCTCTGACATGCAGGTTACATTTTCACCAATGGCAAAGTAGCTTGCAAAATAACCTAAAGAACACACAAACTGGCATTTGAATGAGCCTTGGTATTAGGATAACTTACCTTGACCAATTGATCGACTGGCAAAGTTGTACATTTGCATTGCAATGGCAAAATCTTCCAAATTGTTCAAAAACTGGAAGAAAGACCTAAATTCATCAAAGGAGATTCCCTGAGAAGCAGAGCAGAAAGGCAGTGTTAGTTCCTCTATGATTTTATCTAGATAAGTAGATGAAAGTATCAGCAGGCGATGAATAAAAGTCATTTAGAAGGTTATAATATGGAACACGATACTTCCTGTACCAGTCTGAAGTGAGAGCTGTAGCCAGCACAAAGAGCCTAATGCATCCAAGACACTGTAATATGTAGCATCTGAGAGGGAACAGTGCCTCTACAGCAGTCAGCCAAGGAACAGCACCACATTTATAGAATGGAATTGGAAGGAAAGGAAATGTTACCTGGAGATGACAGCCTGCAGAATAAACCTTCACATAAGGTAGACTTCTCTAGTCCAACCATTACGTTACAGCGGCTGTCACTAAAAAGTGAGCAAAACCAATAGCCCAATTATTCTGTTATGCCTATGGATGTGATAGTCCTGCACTTGATACTTTCTATCAGAACAGAGGACTTGTGGGCCCAGCCCATGCAAGATCGGCCATTTATTTAAATGTTTGCCATGAAATGCTACATTCTCCATGGGTGGCCCAGATAATTGCCAGGGGTTAGAGAGGGCAGACCAAACCTCATGCCAGACAAAGCTCTAATATTAAAGCCACCTTGCCAACTCTAATATTAGTCCCTCACATCTGTATCTAACCTGCTGATATCTCTCTATAATGCATGAGGTGCTGAGGATGAAGGTAATCTTCTTACCTTCACCCTCACTGCCATTTGCGTGATATTAGGAATTAAATAATAATTTTATTTGTACAGAAAATATATGCGGCATTCATTATTTTTTTTTTTTAAATTCTCAATCTTATTAAATTTTCCAAACATTTAACATAAATAAAAAAAAAAGAAAAACAGCAGTGTAAACCACACCCGTTAGGGTGGAACAGTACTTTAGAGAAAAAGAACCCGATTAAACCATGACAACAAAAGCACCTGATATTTATGGTAATAAAGAGGCAATTCACACCACACAGCACCCTATAGGGGAGAGCTTGCACTGGTGAGAGAAAGCCTGGGGCACACAACTACCCAGGCGGGGACCAAAAAGGGGACCACTAGAGTAGAAGGCAAAGTTAAGGGAGAGAAAGAAGAAAGAATAAGAGGGAGAGGGTAGGGAGGGGGGGGGGACAGGTAGGGCCGCTCCTCACTGAGCCAGAAGGGTCCGGTACTCATCCGTCTTGGTGAATTGGTCCCAGTAGAACCACGTCCGAAAAAACTTTGCGTTATGTCCGTGCAGCTGAGCTGTAAGGTCTTCCATATGTTTGCTGTCCTCAACTTTACGAATCCACATTGCTATACTGGGAGGATCAGGACGGCGCCAAAGGGCCGGGATACAGGCTCGTGCAGCGTTAATCAGGTGTCGGAGGACAGAGCGTCGGTAGGATTTGAGAGGGATGTCCGCAATATGCAAGAGAAAAAGCGCCGGGGAAAAGGGGAGCTGGCGATCTGCGAAAGTAGAGGAGATACGCCACACCTCCTTCCAGAAAGGTTTCTCCAGCACAGTGGCGGAACGTCCGGGAACAACCGGTGGAGTCGAGTGGGAACCCGACACCATCGGGAGAGTAGTTTGTAGCCTGCCTCTTGGAGGCGCGAAGAGATGGAACTGGAGTGGGTACAGGTAAGAACCCTGTCGACCTGGGCCGCCGAGAGGGAGATATCTAACTCTGCCTCCCAAGCAGTGAGGAAGGGGGGTGGCGGTTGTTCCGGTGGGGAGCCCAACAGATTGTATAGGAGAGAGAGGGAGTGCCTGAGCGGACCAGAGCCCAAGCAGAGGGTTTCATGCGGTATTAATTTAATCATTATGCTAATAAGTAGTTTAGGTGCCCTTGATGCGTGGCTATCTCCCCTTCCCCAGCAGGCCCACCCCTCCAAAGGAATACAAGCAGAGTAGGCCAACTGGGGCCAGATCGATGCACTGGGTGTGGTAGCCCTGCCTTCTAACCTGCTGATATTATTATTATTATTATTATTATTATTATAATAATAATAATGATAATAATAATAATTTTATTTGTACAGAATGTATATTTATTTCATCAGTAAGCTAATAAGTAGTTTCGGTGCCTGGTGCGAGGCAACCCCCCAAGTTTGAGGTTTTCATATTATTAAAATGGTACTGACTGCTCGAGAAATTATATTTATGTACCATAAGAATCTAATCCTAGTGTCCAAAAAAGGGGTTAAATGCGCAAGAAAAGGGACAGAGGTTTAACCTAACAGGTATTTTCATCATTTACGAGCCAGGGAGAAAGAAGAATAAAACTTGAAAGGAAGCTTCAGAACGGCGTTTACTTACATGAAAGAGGCGCTGGGTAAACATGTAAGCAAACTCCTTCCTTACATTTTAGCACTGGTAAACCAGTCCAACCAAGGAGCCATGAGTCCAGAGTCATCCACAGACATGGAAATATTACAACTAAGCAGCTGTAGTGAAAATAAGCTTCATTCTGAAGAGATAAGATTATCACCCAACAAAGACTTCATGCTAAAATGTTGGGGATGATTTTACAATGTATTTACACCAATATGAACCTCATATATGTAAGGCCACAAAAATGTGCCTGAAGTGGTCACGGCTTAAACATTGCATCAAGTTATTCATGGGGAACTTACAAATCAAAGCACCTCTAATGGTAAACTGAACTACCAATGGTTAATGGCTGGAATCTCACAGGCAATTGTGGTGTAGTTTTCTGAGGCAAGAGTGTAACTGAAAGGAGAAGGACATTCTGGTTAAAGGGGAACTATCAGCAGGTTAGACGAATCCAACCTGCTTATCGCCCTATATAGCGGCGGGGATGCTGAGGAGGAAGGTATGTGTCTTACCTTCCTCATCGGTGCTGGTCCTGCACTGTTAGTCAGGGTAAACTCTGCTCCAGAGCACCGTTAGGAGCACTGCGGTGTCATCCAGCCCATCCCCTCCATTAATTATCATTAGAAGGGGCGGGCCGGATGACACGGCAGTGCGCCTAACGGTGCTCCGAAGCGGAGTTTAACCTGACTAACAATGCAGGACCAGCACGGAGGAGGAAGGTAAGCCACATACCTTCCTCCTCAGCATCCCCAGCGCTGTAGGGGACAGGCTTCATAGACTTACTATAGAACTGGTCTCCTGTAGTGAGATGGGGACGCAGTGAGCCAGGGACAGAGTCGCTTAGCCAGGTTTTTCTCCCTGCTTATTCTAGTGATCAGTAAGGAGCTCTTAAAGTATTCTGGTGAAGAAAAAAAATATTTTGTTTACATTTATAAAACTACACAACTTTGTGATATAACTATTAAAGGTGGTGTGTGTATATATAAATCTATATGTTTTTTCACATTTTTACACTAAATGGAAGCAGTAAGGGACGGAATAAGCTCACTGCTGCCCCCAATGGCTGTGTCGGGAACTGCAGGGCCCCCATCTTTTTTTTTTAATAAAGTTATATAACAAAGTTATATAACTTTATTAAAGAAACGTAAAAAAAAAATTTCTTCACCGGAATATCTCTTTTTACAATTTTGCAGACCAATTGTTAGCAGTTTTTTGATGATTCTGTTATGGCCTTACTTAAAATTATTATTTGTTTTCTGTATGCACTTTAGGTTCTACAAAACTTTAAATACTGAGCAGGAACAGAAAACTGATAGGAAAAAAGACTATGGCGCAACAGAGATATTGTATCCTCTTTGTCTGAATGGAGATAAGGCTATTGGGTGGGCCGAGGTACCACCCAGGTGCCACATATGAAGGCACTAATTTTATAAATACCACATGATAGGTGGGGGTTCTGTTACATTTTACATTGGGGATTAGGCCTTTGGACTGATGCCAGAGCAGGATCCAAGAAGAGCTTTGTATTTTACAGGAAAGCTCTACAAGGATGTCTGCTTATTAGAGCCCCTGGTTCTCTTCAATAGTGCCCACTATAAACAGGGGGATGCAATCTTGACACTAAAGAGTAGACAGAAATGACTAGAATCAAGGTTACACATTCACGTCAAGAAGTGACAGAGGTAAAGATCAATGCTTAGAAGCAAAACGAAGAAAACACAGAAGAGGAGTCAAGAACATTGCTGTTCACAGCCCGAGACTGTGTCATACTTCCATACGCTCTCTATTTGCATAATGTGGGTATTATAGACAGTGCTTACTTTTTAATGATAATAGAGAGCAGCTGTGGAGAATTTAAGTCCCTCACAGTAGCATTCCCCTCCTGCTTAACTCTTTCCCATTCTATTAGGGTACAGCTTCTAATGCTGTAAGTTTCATGGCCGGGTAGCTTTCTTCTAGGAGCAAGGCCAAATTTAGACTCTCTACTGCCCGAGGTGAACTATAGAAAGCCCCCCCCCCACCCCACCTTTAACACACATAAAATAATTCAGCACTGATATATGCATAGATAGACAATCTGATAAACCTCTGACTGTCTGAGAGGCTGAGCACCAACCCCAATGCTCAGGGTTAGGGCCAAACAGAGGGGTTAGGGTTAGACTGTAAAGGTGTTCGGATAGTAACCCTAATCCCATCTCCTAACACTAACCACAGGGGTTAGCATTAGTGTTAGGGCTGGCGTGAAGCATGTGCTGATTTTATGCTGTTAGGAAGCTGGTTGCCGATGTCGGCGCATGAGTGTCTATGCTCATGTGCTCATGTGATGTCAGTAAGTGCCTCCATGCAACCCACAAATTCTAGATACTAAACTCCTTCTTCACGCCTGTGATCTATAAGAGGTGCATCAGCCATGGTGCAATCGGCGCTATGATGTCATCACACCACACCTCACCACAGGGAGGAATCAGTGGCAGAGGAGGGAGTTGATGGCTCTGTTCGGCAACCTTACAACTACATATGCATCCTGAAGACACACATGTGGTTGTAAGTGGTGCCTACCCATGGAACCAGGGCAGATTAGCTGACAGCCCCCCACCAACTTGACACTAGGTGGTGCCAATTGAGTCAATTCCCCCTGTTCAGTCGAGACACAATAATGGCTAAATGCTCTCCAGAAGAATCAGTGAAAGAAACATATTATATAAGCAGCATCCCAGCCGCAACCCTCTACCGGGCAAAGATGTAATTTATGTGTCATTGAGTTAGAGAGTTAAGAGACACTGAAAAGATGTCCAGTGTTTCGCTTCTAAGAAACCCTGTGGCTACCCCTGATATATTAGGTAACATTAACTTATTCTGCCACATTGACAGGTCAGGTCTTTCTCTATATGCAAACATGGAGACTTTCCACTACAAAAGTATTTTAGAGTAAAACGTTGATTATTGCTATCATATGGATCCTGTCTGCATTTCTAGATGCTTATGGTTACCTTTAGGCAATGTGCACACACAGTATTTCAGCTCATATTTTGGGCAATGTTTTTTTTCAACCAAAACCAGGAGTGGGTCAAAAGTGGAGAAAAAGGGACACATTTTTTCATTAGAATTTTTTTTATTGGCTCCGCTCTTGGTTTTGGCTAAATAATGATGAAATACTGATTGAAATTCTGACCAAAATACTATATGAACATGAGCCTATAAGTGGTCACTTCATCCCAGAATTGTAAAGTGCTTGCGGAATCTGTTGGCGCTATATAAATAAAAAATTATTATTATTATTTAGATGATTATATATAGATGATATAGAATTCTAAGTCTTAGCTTAGCCATTGATAATCAGACCACCAGACCTAACACTCACCACTGTAAATATCTGTAGAGTAAGCGACATCACATGGTAAACATAATAGTAGTTTTAGTACATAGTCTGCCAGATACACAAGTGGTCCACCTTTCAATCCTCACTCATTACACATTTCAACACAACCCTTGTGCTTACATGACAACAATCAGGTAAGACAATGAGGTGTTAAACTGGAGTGTGAAAGCCAATAAATACTATGTTTCACATACTTTCCTAAATTATACAACAACTCCTTGTTTTTATATGGTGAGAAAAGATGAGAAACCATTTACACACTACTCAATTATGGCCATTCAGCTTCTGACCAAGACGTAAGATGAAAGTCCCCTTAACATAGGTCTTGCACTAAGTACACTTTAGGTTTTTTTGGTTCCTCAAGCTGCACTGTCAACACTGCAAAGTGTAGCCATTTCAGCAAAGACAGGCTGTTTGCAAGTTTTCTTAGAAAGGATTAACCTGATCCCACCACAATACCAAACAGAAGAATACATCCAAAAACATCCCACGCCTCAAGGACTACTTGTAACATCAGCTCTATTGGTTTCCACTGAGGCATTTTATGCCAACAGCTCTTTCTATTACCTGGGTACCAGGCGCACAATTCATCTGTTACACAAGAAGTGAAGCAGTCGGATACACAAGCTTCTAAGCCACCATTCATTCACTGGGAACCCTTTGAAATTCCCTCTTTTTGCAATAGGTAAAGCTGAGCGTCCTGATCAATGGAATCAAGAGCACATTATAAAAGGGGTGATGGCTGCTGGCTGGAAGTCTTGTCTTATTCTCATAGAGAAATATATACAAGAGCATTCTCTGCCAAAGAATAACGCAAATTTCTTTCACAACTGTACTCTGTCCATATATTTAGTCGTGAAGAATATGAGTGATCACATGTAAAAACATGAATCCTATATTAACTGGACTATGGTTTTAGACATAAAATAAATCGGGAGTCTGTGGAACCAAGTGTCTGTGGGATGTGCAGGAAAAAAGTCAGATCCATGGAGCTCACTCCGCACAATCTGTACTTATTGTATTCACTGCAAATGATTTCTTAGGGCCCTATTACACAGGGCAATGATCGGTCCAATCAAGCCCTGTGTAATAAAGACAGCAAACAGCCGTGCATCCGATCGCCGGCTAATTGTTGTCTTTCAGCAGGATTAAAATCATCGGACACTTACTGCATCGCTCTGTGTAATAGGAGGTGCACCACTGGCAGCCAATGAACAGCATATTGAATAATAAAGTAATACTACATGCCCACGCTCCCCGGTGTCCTCTTGGCCTCTTCCCCGCTCACCACAGCTGGCCGGTGAGCTTTTGAGGCTGTTCTCTATAAGTGACAGGCTGCTCAGCCATCACTGGCCACGGCGCTGTCCCATCTCAGGCTATGATTGCTTAATGGCCTTCACTTCACAGACAGCCTCAGAAGCTTTCACCAGCAGCTGTGGTGAGCGGGGAGAAGCCAAGAGGACGCTGGGGAATGTGGACATGTTAAGCATTACTTTATTATTTTCTATAATATGCAGCAAGGGCTGGATGGACATCGCTAAAGTGTTTATTATCATACAGTATTATCCTATATCGAAACATCACAATTCTGTTGTTATACGTAAAACACAGATTTTATGCTTTTTTTAACAGACCTAAAAATGTTAAATAAATTAGTCAAGCCTTTCTTTTCTTTTCATATCGACCATGGTTTGTCAATGAAAGGAGATGGTGGTGAGTGTCATCTTGTTCAGCTTTATTTCGGGATTAAAACAAAATTACCTTTTCCTCTGGAATCCTTAAGCGCACGGATCTCCAAGTAGCTTGATGTGTTTTCGACATTTGTATATCTTAAGAGAATGTGGGCAAAATCTTCTTCGCTGATTGTATTCATGCCTTTAGAATAGGAAAGGAACTCAATTTCAAGTACCTCAGTCCTGCAGGTTATCCATAACCTAGAACACAAGTGAAAGGGTGCACTTAATTTCCTCTATGACTAAAAAGACGTACTGGAAGGTTGGCTGGGATAACCACTGACTACTCATACCTCTGTTCTTGACATATCCGTTCTGAAGATTGTTCCAGAAACGAGCAGTTTGAGAACCAACCTGTGGTTTCCCATAGGGAATAATGTAAATCTGTTTAAAATGCAATAGCATCACCACTTACCTCCTCTGGAAATTGCATAGCGCACCGTTACTTACTGATAGGAATCCCACTCTAAACAGGTTTTCCATTCAAGAGCACAGAGGCTTCTGCTCCTGAGAAAGCTAATGTCCATACTGCTGCTCATTTGGTGACTCTGGCAGCACTGTAGGCCTACTGCTCAGTTTGCTGTGCATCCCTACTTAACCCCTGGCCTTGTGTGTTTAGCCCAGTGCGTAAGGGGTTAGGGGGACCCTATCAAATACGCTTCACTAGAGGAGACAGTACGACGAATACCACAATAAGGAGCCAGGAGCGGTAAAAGCCAGTCTCCTCAAAGAGGAGCAGAACACACACATGATTTTTGAAAGGTGTTCTGCTCCTCCTAGGTGGTTAAATGGGAGACTGTGCATCCCCACTTAATACCCGTTTGGAAAATTGAGCAGGTGGCATACAGGCGTATGCCTCCAACCAGTAACAGTATGGACACTGGCCCATTCAGGAGCAGAAGCTTTGTTAGCCAACAAACACAAACACCTGAATGTTTCTGAACCGAGGGTAACACTGTACTGGAAAGGTTTAAATGCGAGTACCTACTGCACAAGGGAGTCATACAGATATTGAAAGCAAAGGTTCGCATAGTTTGCACTCACAGATATGTGGTAGTTAGATTATTATTTTCCTCCATAAATAAATTATCAAGAATAATATTTTGACTCTTTTGTTTCATTTGGTTCTCTTTATTTTAAGGACTGAAATAATATTACGTCAATTTATGCAAAAATATAAGGGTTCACAAAGTTTTCAAGCACCACCGTATGTTCTGATGTTTATTGTAGCAAATTGTGTTCTGTGTTTGTTATCTGTAATAATATACAAACAAGTCACCTGAGAAAAACAGTTGCTTTTATATAGAATCTGGCATATTAGAAACAAAGCTGGAGGAGGAGGAGCATGTTTTTGCATGTCTGGTATGCTTTGTTATCCAGTGACGGGACTGTCCTATTTTCTATAATAGTGGTTAATGTGTTCATTGTTATAATGTTCTGTGTACTGAAGGAGGAAAGCCCCAAGAGAAGGTCATGCAATGCTTCTGTGTTAGTAGGTCTGAAGCTGACTGCTTGTATGTTGTGAGTCCCATATATATTGTTCCTCTAGTCTAAGTCTACCCTATTCAGAATATGTAGAATTAGCTCAGGTTGATGTTATAGTTGTGTTTACTACGTAGGTTAATATAGCTGTTTCAAAGATATAATTAGTCTAGCTATATCATTTCTTAACATTTATTAATATGCATATAAGAACTCACCTATAAAAGTCTTCAAAGTTAAGTTCGATTTTTCCTTAGTCTTCCCAAAAAAATGCACAAGCAGTGTGGTATGTATCATGGAGCTGGTAAGCTCATCTGCGCCCTTCATAGGGAAGATAAATATTACACAGGGTGAATGGCCATATGCAATGTCACTAGTGTAATCCATACTACAAAAGGTTTTCCTTCTCATAATATGCAATGAGTTATGAATTATTTGTGTTGATGTTTGCTTTTAATATGATAACGACAAAGGATTGTTTGGGAGACAGTAGCCAGCCAATTATCATCATCACAGTATTGTAAGTTCACCAGTGGCAGACAGTTGTATCCGTCACCTTCTGTTCTGGCCAATGTTGGTATCGTAAGCATGGGCTATATAATGTAACAAAGTGTATATTCATGGCAATGCAGCCAATAAGTCAATGGCACCTGGAATCATATATATTATTCACACCTTTTTTTTTATTACTAACTTTTTTATCACAGCTTGGACAGAAAGTTTTGAAGTATTTTGTTAGTAAATCTCCCCCACCTGTTGTGAGTTCTATTAGTTTTATTAGATTATTAGCTAGTTTGGTCACCTCCGTTACATGTTCCGTCAAAATACCAGTAAAAATATCAAAGCATAAAGCACTATTATGCCTGCTCAAATACCAGACACCATGCCAGATTAATGCCTAGGTGTTTTTTTTTTTATTACCCAGGATTAAGAAAGCATAAGACTGTCCCCTATACATTTTTATGACAGTTTTTACAATTTGGGGGGGTAAAAATCATTATGGGCAGGGGGTGGGGGGGGGAAACAAAAGAAGTTATAGTCACCGGTGCCACGTAGGCCTCCTGGACCCCAGCTGGCTTTCTTTTGAGCTCCCCTCCAGCTACGTCACAACCAGGCTGACTAGGGCGCGACACCGCAGCAGTCACTGATTGGCTGAGTGGGCTAAATGCCACCCTTCTGTGACGTTTGAACCTGGGTTGTGACATACCTGGAACCTGGGAGAAGATGACATCCGGCTGGGTGCGGGAGTACGGTGATGTGGCATTTTCATTTTTGCTTCTGAAAACCCGGAATCCTAATATTCTGACACTGGTTTCTGGCATAGAATATCTAAATATTGGACTCTTACAAAGCAAATTGCTCTTACCAATACCATCTTGACCTTTGTTGCTTATCAATTTTGGCCACATGTATAGGTCACGATCACACAACGTCTTTTTTCTCGGCTATTCAACATCCGTCTTTTGGACAGCCGTCATTTCGCAGCCGAAATATGTTTGTATTTTAAAATGATCAATGTTATTTGTCTGCACGAAATGACGTCATCCAAAAATGTCCGTCATGTGTTCCTAAAAGGCGTTGTCTGGTAGTGGCCAAACGTCCCTCTTTGAACCCTCTTTACACTTTACCCACAGTATAGAGTTACACTATCTAAAAGTTGAGTAACAATGTAAATACATTACAATACTTCTACTCATCTACTGATCCACAGCTTATAGTTACAGGCTTTTATTAACAGCCCAAAGCTGGCAGCCATTGCAGATAGTCACTAGTAATAGTTAGAATGCCTGTCAAGAGACACAAACAGCTGAAATTGAATAATGCATTGGAGAGTTGATTTTTGTGCGCACATACTTTCATGGAGTCCCTATATTCCCTATCTTCCAAGAAAAAGATGCCAGCAACCCCTCAGGGTAGATGGAAATAGGAAATAAGTTTGGGTTGGAACCCTCCCAGCAAAGAATCTTTACAAAAAAGGAAAGTGGTAAGGTTTTTTTCTTTAAAAAATAAAATAATAAAGATATATTTATATATCTTATATATCTTTTTTATATTATATGATAAACTGGGGACAAGTGCAAGTGAAATTTGATTAGTGACTGAGTAATAACACAAAAGATAATTCAATGGTAATAAAGTGGTGGCTAAATTTGGAAAGCTATGCACTGTAGTTCTGTGGACATTGAATAAAATGTATTTTTTAAGTTTTCAAATCTGTCAGTGCAAGAACAATGGTGTATCAATGGAATGGAATGTGCTTTGATTTTTATATAAGATGTAGGTCACACTATCTTCCTGGCTGCTAGTATCAGATAATTTTAATATTGATCACCTCCTTGGCTTCCCCGAATATAAATTATGGGACACCCCAATTACACAACAATAATCCAACAATTACACCATAAAGAATATGGATACATTAGACACACATAACATTAAAGCTGAAGAAATGACAAGGAGCCAGCAGTCCCATGCACAGAAGCATTCCAACATGCAGGTTAACGTAATTGCTGATGAAATGGAAGAAGTCTAGGACCAGAGGTTTTATTTGTACCTCTGCAAGGTCCGAAAAGAGGCTTGGCTTGTGCCACGTCTCAGAGTATCCAATAGCTTTCTAGAGACATTATCTTGTGCATCTGTTTTAAGTACCTGCAGAGGTTGTAAGAAGCAATAAATACTAGGAAACACATACATCATTATTCATCTGCAACATGGTACATAGGTCATTAGAAATGTAAAAAAAGAAAAAATAACTTTATATCCTTATGATTCTTATTCTATGACAAGTTAGGTTATGAAACTATATATATATATATATTATATATTATATATATATATATATATTACTTGCAGCGCTTCATATTTTCAAGACAATATTGTATGGTAATTGCATATATTACCCAGTTTTGCACTGATAATATAGGTAGGGCATATTAATAAAGGTCTAATTTGTTGTCTATTTACAGGGTGCTTATTGGGTTTATATACTTGTTTTATTATTACTTTTTATGTAGTTTATTCTTATGTAGTACTGTTTCATGGACAGTAGAAGAATCACACTGGTTATACTGTAATGTAATGTATTATAACTATACTACCCTGACTAGTGCAAATAACATGCAATCACATCTCCGGCCCCTATCGATGGATCTGTATGTAAAAACGTAATGATGGATGGAGAGTCATATGAAATAGTCTTTTGTTTTGATCATTATTTCCACAGGTATCTCAAACATGAAGCTCTATGAAAACGTATGAAAAGTCGGCATTGTACTATATCCCTTCCCGTACGAAAGAGAGAGAAAAGCATGCAGTTATTTAAAAAGATTAGTAGAGCCTGGGAAAAAAGAATGGGGCACATGGCAAATGTTACTTTGTTAGTGGTAGCAGCATAGAAACTGGTAAAGTGTTTTTTTTTTTTTTTTCAAATGAGATAAAATAAAAACTAAAAGAAATTTATCAGAAATAACTTAAAAAGTCATACCCTATCCTTAGTGTAGATCACGCGGGGTCTGACTCTAAGCACCTCTGCTGATCAGCTGTTTGGAGACTACATGGTCCTCAGTGAATGCTTTGGCCTCTATATTGTTTACACTGGTTTGTACTGAAAAACAACTGTACATTTAGTAGCGGTTGTTTTCACACCCGACCACCATTACATCCTCTGAACAGCTGATCAGAGCAATACGAGAGTCAGATGATAAAGTGGACACCCCAGTTAGCAGTTCTGTATAAAGACTCATTACCTCTCTGATCAGGCAGAATCTGTGTATAGTATAAGGAAAGGATGTGTTGGTTGGTTTTATCTCTTATACTCTATGGGTATGTGGATTCTGCACGTTTGCAATCGAGGTATGAGGTGGGAGCTGGAAACATAATGGACTTTTTCCTATGCTGAAATAGGGGGCATGATGGTGTGAACCAGCTCAAGAATAAAGGTTTTATTTTGATATTTTGTTATGTTTTTCTATTCTTTAAATGTATGGCCTGCACCCTAGAATTTGTGTTTTGCATTGCTTTTGGCAAGACCAGTCTAAAATTTCGGGACAGAAATAGGTAAACTCACCAGGTAGATATTCATGTAGGACCAGTAGATTTTTGATGTTAGGCCAACAGACTCTTCACTTGCTGCTTTCAACACAGAAGTGTCCACAATAGATGTATGTTCCTGTCACCGCCCTTCACTAGTGAGAGGCCCAGTGTGATTTAAATAGGAGACTCAGGCTCTGTTCACAACAGGGAGGAAGCATTTTTATGGAAGTATATGTCAGGAGCCTCTGATGAAAGGCTATAAAGTGACTCTGTACCCACAATCTGCCCTCCTCCCAAACCGCTTGTACCTTTGGATAGCTGCTTTTAATCCAAGATCTGTCCGGGGTCTGTTTGGCAGGTGATGCAGTTATTGTCTTAAAAAACAACTTTTAAACTTGCAGCCCTGTGTTCAAATGTGGTGTGGCCTACAGTTGTGCCCAAGCCTTGCACAAGCCCTTCTCCCCACTCTCCTCATCATTAGGAATGCCCATGTGCGTATTTTTTTCTATCCATCACTTGTGTGAACACTGCACAGGTGCCTTGATGATCCAGCCCATGTGCAGTGTTCACACAGGTGAGGAATAGAAAAAAATCCTGCCCGGGGGCATTCCTTATAGTGAGGGGGGACGAAGAGGTGGTGCAAGGCTTGGGCACACACACTCTAGGCCACGCCATTAGACACGGTGCTGAAAGTTAACAAGTTGTTTTTTTAGGACATAACTGCATCCCTGCCGACACTTGCAGACAGATCTTGGATTAAAAGCAGCTTATCCGAAGGTACAAGCGATTTGGGGGTCAGATTGTGGGTACAGAGTTGCTTTAACGTAATATCACTGTATAATGTTATGCCATGTATATAAACCCTGTAGTGTTAAAAAGACTCTTTTGGTTCTATAGATCATTTGTTGTGTGATGAAGAAATTGTGATGTGAAAAAAAGCTGTATGTAGCAACCCAGTGCTACAGTATTTTGCCTTGGGGATTTGATAACAAAGTTCTTGGTGCCAAACTTGGGCATTTGTATGTTTGCGCCATTATTGGTTGCAATATGCCCGTACTTGTTTAAGCTTAGCTGCAATGTATTGCAATCACTGCATACAATATAATCACATGGTTTGTAGCCGAATGCCCTGCAGCCTAAACCTTTTGAAAGTTTGCCTCCATGATAATAAGACATATTACATGTTTTCAATGTATTCATCAGACTAAGAGAATTTAAGTAGAAATCGAAGACTCTGTCTTGTATTAACAATCATATAGGGGCAGAGCTAATGCCTTGGCTTGAGGAAGTTATATTGACATCAGTAAAACGAAGCAGAAGTGAGCAGTATGAAACAAAGACATTCACATTATGCTCTGGCTTGCAGACAACTACATGCCGGTGGCACTGAAACACCACTTTGTAGCTACTTAACAGCACTGGGAAGTTGAAGTGTGCAATGTAATCTATGATCACAAAGAAGCCTATTGAATTGCTAATATAAAGGATTCCTTATTGAGGAAGCAAGTTTCGTGTTTTCCTCTGTTTGTAGCTAAACTAGTGTCCCTCTTCCACTGTAATATTCTACTATTTTCTGGATATCAGTAATAACTGCCCAATCTGGTTAAAGTTTCTCAAGCACAGTAAAGGCAGGAAGTGTTGTCACAGACACAAGACAGGGAGCTTATCATTCTAAGAGACGATAAAAGAATCAGAATGCATTAAAGGGTTTTCATATAGAGTCATTGATTGTCCCTCCTACTGCAGCTAATACTAAATGTATTATGTGATAGTAACCCATGATCATCGTCATGGTGCTTGTTCAAGTAAAAAGTGATCTTTTATCCAACTGCAAGATTATGCTAAGTGGTGGGGCTTCATGGCATTTAGCGCCACTTAGCCCTACCCAGAGCACCACCGTTGGCCCCGCCCCTTCATGACATAATAGGCACAAAAGCCCCTACCATTAGAACAGGTTGGCCTAAAGGTCTGGGCCCCATCCCCCCTAGGTGGCCCATACCAATGGGCGTCGATGGGGCGGGGCCTATGTGTCAATGGACATCACGGAGGGGCGGTTCAACGTTGTTGGCTGTGGGCAGGGCTAAGTGGTGCTTTTATGCTGTGAAGCCCCACCCACTTAGCACAATCTGCAGTTTGATAAAAGATCACTTTAACTTGAACAAGCACCATTGAACTGTATGATATAAAATAAGGTATGAAACTGGGGCTAAATTACCCATATAACACTTTTGTAGATAATTTCAGAATGCAAAAAAGGGTGCGTTGTCACTTTAACTCCAACTGTCATAGAGGCTGCACTGAGCTGCAGCATGCACGCCTCCTCCCTGCCACTG
>NW_027208708.1:0-48517 GCF_027789765.1 Dendropsophus ebraccatus
CACTTGGAGTGCAGAAATCATTTTTCCTCCCCAAGAGGTAGGAGTAAACAAGCTTAGGTCTGCGGTCCCAGGGGGGACCCATCATCCAATGCTTAATGTTTCATTTTTACCACCTTAGGAAAAAAAAAAAAATTTTGAGGCTTAGAAGTCATTTCTGCAATTCCCATAGAAAATCAACGGCGTCTCTATTCAATTGTGTGGAGCGCATATCAGGTGGGTTTTCTCTGCCGGCTTAAGAGATACACGTGAAACTAAAGCCGATCCTGGGTGCCTAGGGTGCCTGTCATCCAATCCGCACTGAATTTCATTTCTAGCACATAGCCAAAAAATCGCCCCATTGACTTACATTGGAGTGCAGAAAAGGTCATTTTTTCTCGGTCCCTTTAAGAGGTAGGAGTTAAACAAGCTTAGGTCTGCGGTGCCCAGGGGGGACCCCATCCAGCCCGCACTGAGTTTCATTCCTACCACCTTAGGAAAAAAAGTCATTATTTTGAGGCTTAGAAGTCATTTCTGCAATTCCCATAGAAAATCAACGGCGTCTCTATTCAATTGTGTGGAGCGCATATCAGGTGGGTTTTCTCTGCCGGCTTAAGAGATACACGTGAAACTAAAGCCGATCCTGGGTGCCTAGGGTGCCTGTCATCCAATCCGCACTGAATTTCATTTCTAGCACATAGCCAAAAAATCGCCCCATTGACTTACATTGGAGTGCAGAAAAGGTCATTTTTTCTCGGTCCCTTTAAGAGGTAGGAGTTAAACAAGCTTAGGTCTGCGGTGCCCAGGGGGACCCCATCCAGCCCGCACTGAGTTTCATTCCTACCACCTTAGGAAAAAAAGTCATTATTTTGAGGCTTAGAAGTCATTTCTGCAATTCCCATAGAAAATCAACGGCGTCTCTATTCAATTGTGTGGAGCGCATATCAGGTGGGTTTTCTCTGCCGGCTTAAGAGATACACGTGAAACTAAAGCCGATCCTGGGTGCCTAGGGTGCCTGTCATCCAATCCGCACTGAATTTCATTTCTAGCACATAGCCAAAAAATCGCCCCATTGACTTACATTGGAGTGCAGAAAAGGTCATTTTTTCTCGGTCCCTTTAAGAGGTAGGAGTTAAACAAGCTTAGGTCTGCGGTGCCCAGGGGGGACCCCATCCAGCCCGCACTGAGTTTCATTCCTACCACCTTAGGAAAAAAAGTCATTATTTTGAGGCTTAGAAGTCATTTCTGCAATTCCCATAGAAAATCAACGGCGTCTCTATTCAATTGTGTGGAGCGCATATCAGGTGGGTTTTCTCTGCCGGCTTAAGAGATACACGTGAAACTAAAGCCGATCCTGGGTGCCTAGGGTGCCTGTCATCCAATCCGCACTGAATTTCATTTCTAGCACATAGCCAAAAAATCGCCCCATTGACTTACATTGGAGTGCAGAAAAGGTCATTTTTTCTCGGTCCCTTTAAGAGGTAGGAGTTAAACAAGCTTAGGTCTGCGGTGCCCAGGGGGGACCCCATCCAGCCCGCACTGAGTTTCATTCCTACCACCTTAGGAAAAAAAGTCATTATTTTGAGGCTTAGAAGTCATTTCTGCAATTCCCATAGAAAATCAACGGCGTCTCTATTCAATTGTGTGGAGCGCATATCAGGTGGGTTTTCTCTGCCGGCTTAAGAGATACACGTGAAACTAAAGCCGATCCTGGGTGCCTAGGGTGCCTGTCATCCAATCCGCACTGAATTTCATTTCTAGCACATAGCCAAAAAATCGCCCCATTGACTTACATTGGAGTGCAGAAAAGGTCATTTTTTCTCGGTCCCTTTAAGAGGTAGGAGTTAAACAAGCTTAGGTCTGCGGTGCCCAGGGGGGACCCCATCCAGCCCGCACTGAGTTTCATTCCTACCACCTTAGGAAAAAAAGTCATTATTTTGAGGCTTAGAAGTCATTTCTGCAATTCCCATAGAAAATCAACGGCGTCTCTATTCAATTGTGTGGAGCGCATATCAGGTGGGTTTTCTCTGCCGGCTTAAGAGATACACGTGAAACTAAAGCCGATCCTGGGTGCCTAGGGTGCCTGTCATCCAATCCGCACTGAATTTCATTTCTAGCACATAGCCAAAAAATCGCCCCATTGACTTACATTGGAGTGCAGAAAAGGTCATTTTTTCTCGGTCCCTTTAAGAGGTAGGAGTTAAACAAGCTTAGGTCTGCGGTGCCCAGGGGGACCCCATCCAGCCCGCACTGAGTTTCATTCCTACCACCTTAGGAAAAAAAGTCATTATTTTGAGGCTTAGAAGTCATTTCTGCAATTCCCATAGAAAATCAACGGCGTCTCTATTCAATTGTGTGGAGCGCATATCAGGTGGGTTTTCTCTGCCGGCTTAAGAGATACACGTGAAACTAAAGCCGATCCTGGGTGCCTAGGGTGCCTGTCATCCAATCCGCACTGAATTTCATTTCTAGCACATAGCCAAAAAATCGCCCCATTGACTTACATTGGAGTGCAGAAAAGGTCATTTTTTCTCGGTCCCTTTAAGAGGTAGGAGTTAAACAAGCTTAGGTCTGCGGTGCCCAGGGGGGACCCCATCCAGCCCGCACTGAGTTTCATTCCTACCACCTTAGGAAAAAAAGTCATTATTTTGAGGCTTAGAAGTCATTTCTGCAATTCCCATAGAAAATCAACGGCGTCTCTATTCAATTGTGTGGAGCGCATATCAGGTGGGTTTTCTCTGCCGGCTTAAGAGATACACGTGAAACTAAAGCCGATCCTGGGTGCCTAGGGTGCCTGTCATCCAATCCGCACTGAATTTCATTTCTAGCACATAGCCAAAAAATCGCCCCATTGACTTACATTGGAGTGCAGAAAAGGTCATTTTTTCTCGGTCCCTTTAAGAGGTAGGAGTTAAACAAGCTTAGGTCTGCGGTGCCCAGGGGGGACCCCATCCAGCCCGCACTGAGTTTCATTCCTACCACCTTAGGAAAAAAAGTCATTATTTTGAGGCTTAGAAGTCATTTCTGCAATTCCCATAGAAAATCAACGGCGTCTCTATTCAATTGTGTGGAGCGCATATCAGGTGGGTTTTCTCTGCCGGCTTAAGAGATACACGTGAAACTAAAGCCGATCCTGGGTGCCTAGGGTGCCTGTCATCCAATCCGCACTGAATTTCATTTCTAGCACATAGCCAAAAAATCGCCCCATTGACTTACATTGGAGTGCAGAAAAGGTCATTTTTTCTCGGTCCCTTTAAGAGGTAGGAGTTAAACAAGCTTAGGTCTGCGGTGCCCAGGGGGGACCCCATCCAGCCCGCACTGAGTTTCATTCCTACCACCTTAGGAAAAAAAGTCATTATTTTGAGGCTTAGAAGTCATTTCTGCAATTCCCATAGAAAATCAACGGCGTCTCTATTCAATTGTGTGGAGCGCATATCAGGTGGGTTTTCTCTGCCGGCTTAAGAGATACACGTGAAACTAAAGCCGATCCTGGGTGCCTAGGGTGCCTGTCATCCAATCCGCACTGAATTTCATTTCTAGCACATAGCCAAAAAATCGCCCCATTGACTTACATTGGAGTGCAGAAAAGGTCATTTTTTCTCGGTCCCTTTAAGAGGTAGGAGTTAAACAAGCTTAGGTCTGCGGTGCCCAGGGGGGACCCCATCCAGCCCGCACTGAGTTTCATTCCTACCACCTTAGGAAAAAAAGTCATTATTTTGAGGCTTAGAAGTCATTTCTGCAATTCCCATAGAAAATCAACGGCGTCTCTATTCAATTGTGTGGAGCGCATATCAGGTGGGTTTTCTCTGCCGGCTTAAGAGATACACGTGAAACTAAAGCCGATCCTGGGTGCCTAGGGTGCCTGTCATCCAATCCGCACTGAATTTCATTTCTAGCACATAGCCAAAAAATCGCCCCATTGACTTACATTGGAGTGCAGAAAAGGTCATTTTTTCTCGGTCCCTTTAAGAGGTAGGAGTTAAACAAGCTTAGGTCTGCGGTGCCCAGGGGGGACCCCATCCAGCCCGCACTGAGTTTCATTCCTACCACCTTAGGAAAAAAAGTCATTATTTTGAGGCTTAGAAGTCATTTCTGCAATTCCCATAGAAAATCAACGGCGTCTCTATTCAATTGTGTGGAGCGCATATCAGGTGGGTTTTCTCTGCCGGCTTAAGAGATACACGTGAAACTAAAGCCGATCCTGGGTGCCTAGGGTGCCTGTCATCCAATCCGCACTGAATTTCATTTCTAGCACATAGCCAAAAAATCGCCCCATTGACTTACATTGGAGTGCAGAAAAGGTCATTTTTTCTCGGTCCCTTTAAGAGGTAGGAGTTAAACAAGCTTAGGTCTGCGGTGCCCAGGGGGGACCCCATCCAGCCCGCACTGAGTTTCATTCCTACCACCTTAGGAAAAAAAGTCATTATTTTGAGGCTTAGAAGTCATTTCTGCAATTCCCATAGAAAATCAACGGCGTCTCTATTCAATTGTGTGGAGCGCATATCAGGTGGGTTTTCTCTGCCGGCTTAAGAGATACACGTGAAACTAAAGCCGATCCTGGGTGCCTAGGGTGCCTGTCATCCAATCCGCACTGAATTTCATTTCTAGCACATAGCCAAAAAATCGCCCCATTGACTTACATTGGAGTGCAGAAAAGGTCATTTTTTCTCGGTCCCTTTAAGAGGTAGGAGTTAAACAAGCTTAGGTCTGCGGTGCCCAGGGGGGACCCCATCCAGCCCGCACTGAGTTTCATTCCTACCACCTTAGGAAAAAAAGTCATTATTTTGAGGCTTAGAAGTCATTTCTGCAATTCCCATAGAAAATCAACGGCGTCTCTATTCAATTGTGTGGAGCGCATATCAGGTGGGTTTTCTCTGCCGGCTTAAGAGATACACGTGAAACTAAAGCCGATCCTGGGTGCCTAGGGTGCCTGTCATCCAATCCGCACTGAATTTCATTTCTAGCACATAGCCAAAAAATCGCCCCATTGACTTACATTGGAGTGCAGAAAAGGTCATTTTTTCTCGGTCCCTTTAAGAGGTAGGAGTTAAACAAGCTTAGGTCTGCGGTGCCCAGGGGGGACCCCATCCAGCCCGCACTGAGTTTCATTCCTACCACCTTAGGAAAAAAAGTCATTATTTTGAGGCTTAGAAGTCATTTCTGCAATTCCCATAGAAAATCAACGGCGTCTCTATTCAATTGTGTGGAGCGCATATCAGGTGGGTTTTCTCTGCCGGCTTAAGAGATACACGTGAAACTAAAGCCGATCCTGGGTGCCTAGGGTGCCTGTCATCCAATCCGCACTGAATTTCATTTCTAGCACATAGCCAAAAAATCGCCCCATTGACTTACATTGGAGTGCAGAAAAGGTCATTTTTTCTCGGTCCCTTTAAGAGGTAGGAGTTAAACAAGCTTAGGTCTGCGGTGCCCAGGGGGGACCCCATCCAGCCCGCACTGAGTTTCATTCCTACCACCTTAGGAAAAAAAGTCATTATTTTGAGGCTTAGAAGTCATTTCTGCAATTCCCATAGAAAATCAACGGCGTCTCTATTCAATTGTGTGGAGCGCATATCAGGTGGGTTTTCTCTGCCGGCTTAAGAGATACACGTGAAACTAAAGCCGATCCTGGGTGCCTAGGGTGCCTGTCATCCAATCCGCACTGAATTTCATTTCTAGCACATAGCCAAAAAATCGCCCCATTGACTTACATTGGAGTGCAGAAAAGGTCATTTTTTCTCGGTCCCTTTAAGAGGTAGGAGTTAAACAAGCTTAGGTCTGCGGTGCCCAGGGGGGACCCCATCCAGCCCGCACTGAGTTTCATTCCTACCACCTTAGGAAAAAAAGTCATTATTTTGAGGCTTAGAAGTCATTTCTGCAATTCCCATAGAAAATCAACGGCGTCTCTATTCAATTGTGTGGAGCGCATATCAGGTGGGTTTTCTCTGCCGGCTTAAGAGATACACGTGAAACTAAAGCCGATCCTGGGTGCCTAGGGTGCCTGTCATCCAATCCGCACTGAATTTCATTTCTAGCACATAGCCAAAAAATCGCCCCATTGACTTACATTGGAGTGCAGAAAAGGTCATTTTTTCTCGGTCCCTTTAAGAGGTAGGAGTTAAACAAGCTTAGGTCTGCGGTGCCCAGGGGGGACCCCATCCAGCCCGCACTGAGTTTCATTCCTACCACCTTAGGAAAAAAAGTCATTATTTTGAGGCTTAGAAGTCATTTCTGCAATTCCCATAGAAAATCAACGGCGTCTCTATTCAATTGTGTGGAGCGCATATCAGGTGGGTTTTCTCTGCCGGCTTAAGAGATACACGTGAAACTAAAGCCGATCCTGGGTGCCTAGGGTGCCTGTCATCCAATCCGCACTGAATTTCATTTCTAGCACATAGCCAAAAAATCGCCCCATTGACTTACATTGGAGTGCAGAAAAGGTCATTTTTTCTCGGTCCCTTTAAGAGGTAGGAGTTAAACAAGCTTAGGTCTGCGGTGCCCAGGGGGGACCCCATCCAGCCCGCACTGAGTTTCATTCCTACCACCTTAGGAAAAAAAGTCATTATTTTGAGGCTTAGAAGTCATTTCTGCAATTCCCATAGAAAATCAACGGCGTCTCTATTCAATTGTGTGGAGCGCATATCAGGTGGGTTTTCTCTGCCGGCTTAAGAGATACACGTGAAACTAAAGCCGATCCTGGGTGCCTAGGGTGCCTGTCATCCAATCCGCACTGAATTTCATTTCTAGCACATAGCCAAAAAATCGCCCCATTGACTTACATTGGAGTGCAGAAAAGGTCATTTTTTCTCGGTCCCTTTAAGAGGTAGGAGTTAAACAAGCTTAGGTCTGCGGTGCCCAGGGGGGACCCCATCCAGCCCGCACTGAGTTTCATTCCTACCACCTTAGGAAAAAAAGTCATTATTTTGAGGCTTAGAAGTCATTTCTGCAATTCCCATAGAAAATCAACGGCGTCTCTATTCAATTGTGTGGAGCGCATATCAGGTGGGTTTTCTCTGCCGGCTTAAGAGATACACGTGAAACTAAAGCCGATCCTGGGTGCCTAGGGTGCCTGTCATCCAATCCGCACTGAATTTCATTTCTAGCACATAGCCAAAAAATCGCCCCATTGACTTACATTGGAGTGCAGAAAAGGTCATTTTTTCTCGGTCCCTTTAAGAGGTAGGAGTTAAACAAGCTTAGGTCTGCGGTGCCCAGGGGGACCCCATCCAGCCCGCACTGAGTTTCATTCCTACCACCTTAGGAAAAAAAGTCATTATTTTGAGGCTTAGAAGTCATTTCTGCAATTCCCATAGAAAATCAACGGCGTCTCTATTCAATTGTGTGGAGCGCATATCAGGTGGGTTTTCTCTGCCGGCTTAAGAGATACACGTGAAACTAAAGCCGATCCTGGGTGCCTAGGGTGCCTGTCATCCAATCCGCACTGAATTTCATTTCTAGCACATAGCCAAAAAATCGCCCCATTGACTTACATTGGAGTGCAGAAAAGGTCATTTTTTCTCGGTCCCTTTAAGAGGTAGGAGTTAAACAAGCTTAGGTCTGCGGTGCCCAGGGGGGACCCCATCCAGCCCGCACTGAGTTTCATTCCTACCACCTTAGGAAAAAAAGTCATTATTTTGAGGCTTAGAAGTCATTTCTGCAATTCCCATAGAAAATCAACGGCGTCTCTATTCAATTGTGTGGAGCGCATATCAGGTGGGTTTTCTCTGCCGGCTTAAGAGATACACGTGAAACTAAAGCCGATCCTGGGTGCCTAGGGTGCCTGTCATCCAATCCGCACTGAATTTCATTTCTAGCACATAGCCAAAAAATCGCCCCATTGACTTACATTGGAGTGCAGAAAAGGTCATTTTTTCTCGGTCCCTTTAAGAGGTAGGAGTTAAACAAGCTTAGGTCTGCGGTGCCCAGGGGGGACCCCATCCAGCCCGCACTGAGTTTCATTCCTACCACCTTAGGAAAAAAAGTCATTATTTTGAGGCTTAGAAGTCATTTCTGCAATTCCCATAGAAAATCAACGGCGTCTCTATTCAATTGTGTGGAGCGCATATCAGGTGGGTTTTCTCTGCCGGCTTAAGAGATACACGTGAAACTAAAGCCGATCCTGGGTGCCTAGGGTGCCTGTCATCCAATCCGCACTGAATTTCATTTCTAGCACATAGCCAAAAAATCGCCCCATTGACTTACATTGGAGTGCAGAAAAGGTCATTTTTTCTCGGTCCCTTTAAGAGGTAGGAGTTAAACAAGCTTAGGTCTGCGGTGCCCAGGGGGGACCCCATCCAGCCCGCACTGAGTTTCATTCCTACCACCTTAGGAAAAAAAGTCATTATTTTGAGGCTTAGAAGTCATTTCTGCAATTCCCATAGAAAATCAACGGCGTCTCTATTCAATTGTGTGGAGCGCATATCAGGTGGGTTTTCTCTGCCGGCTTAAGAGATACACGTGAAACTAAAGCCGATCCTGGGTGCCTAGGGTGCCTGTCATCCAATCCGCACTGAATTTCATTTCTAGCACATAGCCAAAAAATCGCCCCATTGACTTACATTGGAGTGCAGAAAAGGTCATTTTTTCTCGGTCCCTTTAAGAGGTAGGAGTTAAACAAGCTTAGGTCTGCGGTGCCCAGGGGGGACCCCATCCAGCCCGCACTGAGTTTCATTCCTACCACCTTAGGAAAAAAAGTCATTATTTTGAGGCTTAGAAGTCATTTCTGCAATTCCCATAGAAAATCAACGGCGTCTCTATTCAATTGTGTGGAGCGCATATCAGGTGGGTTTTCTCTGCCGGCTTAAGAGATACACGTGAAACTAAAGCCGATCCTGGGTGCCTAGGGTGCCTGTCATCCAATCCGCACTGAATTTCATTTCTAGCACATAGCCAAAAAATCGCCCCATTGACTTACATTGGAGTGCAGAAAAGGTCATTTTTTCTCGGTCCCTTTAAGAGGTAGGAGTTAAACAAGCTTAGGTCTGCGGTGCCCAGGGGGGACCCCATCCAGCCCGCACTGAGTTTCATTCCTACCACCTTAGGAAAAAAAGTCATTATTTTGAGGCTTAGAAGTCATTTCTGCAATTCCCATAGAAAATCAACGGCGTCTCTATTCAATTGTGTGGAGCGCATATCAGGTGGGTTTTCTCTGCCGGCTTAAGAGATACACGTGAAACTAAAGCCGATCCTGGGTGCCTAGGGTGCCTGTCATCCAATCCGCACTGAATTTCATTTCTAGCACATAGCCAAAAAATCGCCCCATTGACTTACATTGGAGTGCAGAAAAGGTCATTTTTTCTCGGTCCCTTTAAGAGGTAGGAGTTAAACAAGCTTAGGTCTGCGGTGCCCAGGGGGACCCCATCCAGCCCGCACTGAGTTTCATTCCTACCACCTTAGGAAAAAAAGTCATTATTTTGAGGCTTAGAAGTCATTTCTGCAATTCCCATAGAAAATCAACGGCGTCTCTATTCAATTGTGTGGAGCGCATATCAGGTGGGTTTTCTCTGCCGGCTTAAGAGATACACGTGAAACTAAAGCCGATCCTGGGTGCCTAGGGTGCCTGTCATCCAATCCGCACTGAATTTCATTTCTAGCACATAGCCAAAAAATCGCCCCATTGACTTACATTGGAGTGCAGAAAAGGTCATTTTTTCTCGGTCCCTTTAAGAGGTAGGAGTTAAACAAGCTTAGGTCTGCGGTGCCCAGGGGGGACCCCATCCAGCCCGCACTGAGTTTCATTCCTACCACCTTAGGAAAAAAAGTCATTATTTTGAGGCTTAGAAGTCATTTCTGCAATTCCCATAGAAAATCAACGGCGTCTCTATTCAATTGTGTGGAGCGCATATCAGGTGGGTTTTCTCTGCCGGCTTAAGAGATACACGTGAAACTAAAGCCGATCCTGGGTGCCTAGGGTGCCTGTCATCCAATCCGCACTGAATTTCATTTCTAGCACATAGCCAAAAAATCGCCCCATTGACTTACATTGGAGTGCAGAAAAGGTCATTTTTTCTCGGTCCCTTTAAGAGGTAGGAGTTAAACAAGCTTAGGTCTGCGGTGCCCAGGGGGGACCCCATCCAGCCCGCACTGAGTTTCATTCCTACCACCTTAGGAAAAAAAGTCATTATTTTGAGGCTTAGAAGTCATTTCTGCAATTCCCATAGAAAATCAACGGCGTCTCTATTCAATTGTGTGGAGCGCATATCAGGTGGGTTTTCTCTGCCGGCTTAAGAGATACACGTGAAACTAAAGCCGATCCTGGGTGCCTAGGGTGCCTGTCATCCAATCCGCACTGAATTTCATTTCTAGCACATAGCCAAAAAATCGCCCCATTGACTTACATTGGAGTGCAGAAAAGGTCATTTTTTCTCGGTCCCTTTAAGAGGTAGGAGTTAAACAAGCTTAGGTCTGCGGTGCCCAGGGGGGACCCCATCCAGCCCGCACTGAGTTTCATTCCTACCACCTTAGGAAAAAAAGTCATTATTTTGAGGCTTAGAAGTCATTTCTGCAATTCCCATAGAAAATCAACGGCGTCTCTATTCAATTGTGTGGAGCGCATATCAGGTGGGTTTTCTCTGCCGGCTTAAGAGATACACGTGAAACTAAAGCCGATCCTGGGTGCCTAGGGTGCCTGTCATCCAATCCGCACTGAATTTCATTTCTAGCACATAGCCAAAAAATCGCCCCATTGACTTACATTGGAGTGCAGAAAAGGTCATTTTTTCTCGGTCCCTTTAAGAGGTAGGAGTTAAACAAGCTTAGGTCTGCGGTGCCCAGGGGGACCCCATCCAGCCCGCACTGAGTTTCATTCCTACCACCTTAGGAAAAAAAGTCATTATTTTGAGGCTTAGAAGTCATTTCTGCAATTCCCATAGAAAATCAACGGCGTCTCTATTCAATTGTGTGGAGCGCATATCAGGTGGGTTTTCTCTGCCGGCTTAAGAGATACACGTGAAACTAAAGCCGATCCTGGGTGCCTAGGGTGCCTGTCATCCAATCCGCACTGAATTTCATTTCTAGCACATAGCCAAAAAATCGCCCCATTGACTTACATTGGAGTGCAGAAAAGGTCATTTTTTCTCGGTCCCTTTAAGAGGTAGGAGTTAAACAAGCTTAGGTCTGCGGTGCCCAGGGGGGACCCCATCCAGCCCGCACTGAGTTTCATTCCTACCACCTTAGGAAAAAAAGTCATTATTTTGAGGCTTAGAAGTCATTTCTGCAATTCCCATAGAAAATCAACGGCGTCTCTATTCAATTGTGTGGAGCGCATATCAGGTGGGTTTTCTCTGCCGGCTTAAGAGATACACGTGAAACTAAAGCCGATCCTGGGTGCCTAGGGTGCCTGTCATCCAATCCGCACTGAATTTCATTTCTAGCACATAGCCAAAAAATCGCCCCATTGACTTACATTGGAGTGCAGAAAAGGTCATTTTTTCTCGGTCCCTTTAAGAGGTAGGAGTTAAACAAGCTTAGGTCTGCGGTGCCCAGGGGGGACCCCATCCAGCCCGCACTGAGTTTCATTCCTACCACCTTAGGAAAAAAAGTCATTATTTTGAGGCTTAGAAGTCATTTCTGCAATTCCCATAGAAAATCAACGGCGTCTCTATTCAATTGTGTGGAGCGCATATCAGGTGGGTTTTCTCTGCCGGCTTAAGAGATACACGTGAAACTAAAGCCGATCCTGGGTGCCTAGGGTGCCTGTCATCCAATCCGCACTGAATTTCATTTCTAGCACATAGCCAAAAAATCGCCCCATTGACTTACATTGGAGTGCAGAAAAGGTCATTTTTTCTCGGTCCCTTTAAGAGGTAGGAGTTAAACAAGCTTAGGTCTGCGGTGCCCAGGGGGGACCCCATCCAGCCCGCACTGAGTTTCATTCCTACCACCTTAGGAAAAAAAGTCATTATTTTGAGGCTTAGAAGTCATTTCTGCAATTCCCATAGAAAATCAACGGCGTCTCTATTCAATTGTGTGGAGCGCATATCAGGTGGGTTTTCTCTGCCGGCTTAAGAGATACACGTGAAACTAAAGCCGATCCTGGGTGCCTAGGGTGCCTGTCATCCAATCCGCACTGAATTTCATTTCTAGCACATAGCCAAAAAATCGCCCCATTGACTTACATTGGAGTGCAGAAAAGGTCATTTTTTCTCGGTCCCTTTAAGAGGTAGGAGTTAAACAAGCTTAGGTCTGCGGTGCCCAGGGGGGACCCCATCCAGCCCGCACTGAGTTTCATTCCTACCACCTTAGGAAAAAAAGTCATTATTTTGAGGCTTAGAAGTCATTTCTGCAATTCCCATAGAAAATCAACGGCGTCTCTATTCAATTGTGTGGAGCGCATATCAGGTGGGTTTTCTCTGCCGGCTTAAGAGATACACGTGAAACTAAAGCCGATCCTGGGTGCCTAGGGTGCCTGTCATCCAATCCGCACTGAATTTCATTTCTAGCACATAGCCAAAAAATCGCCCCATTGACTTACATTGGAGTGCAGAAAAGGTCATTTTTTCTCGGTCCCTTTAAGAGGTAGGAGTTAAACAAGCTTAGGTCTGCGGTGCCCAGGGGGGACCCCATCCAGCCCGCACTGAGTTTCATTCCTACCACCTTAGGAAAAAAAGTCATTATTTTGAGGCTTAGAAGTCATTTCTGCAATTCCCATAGAAAATCAACGGCGTCTCTATTCAATTGTGTGGAGCGCATATCAGGTGGGTTTTCTCTGCCGGCTTAAGAGATACACGTGAAACTAAAGCCGATCCTGGGTGCCTAGGGTGCCTGTCATCCAATCCGCACTGAATTTCATTTCTAGCACATAGCCAAAAAATCGCCCCATTGACTTACATTGGAGTGCAGAAAAGGTCATTTTTTCTCGGTCCCTTTAAGAGGTAGGAGTTAAACAAGCTTAGGTCTGCGGTGCCCAGGGGGGACCCCATCCAGCCCGCACTGAGTTTCATTCCTACCACCTTAGGAAAAAAAGTCATTATTTTGAGGCTTAGAAGTCATTTCTGCAATTCCCATAGAAAATCAACGGCGTCTCTATTCAATTGTGTGGAGCGCATATCAGGTGGGTTTTCTCTGCCGGCTTAAGAGATACACGTGAAACTAAAGCCGATCCTGGGTGCCTAGGGTGCCTGTCATCCAATCCGCACTGAATTTCATTTCTAGCACATAGCCAAAAAATCGCCCCATTGACTTACATTGGAGTGCAGAAAAGGTCATTTTTTCTCGGTCCCTTTAAGAGGTAGGAGTTAAACAAGCTTAGGTCTGCGGTGCCCAGGGGGGACCCCATCCAGCCCGCACTGAGTTTCATTCCTACCACCTTAGGAAAAAAAGTCATTATTTTGAGGCTTAGAAGTCATTTCTGCAATTCCCATAGAAAATCAACGGCGTCTCTATTCAATTGTGTGGAGCGCATATCAGGTGGGTTTTCTCTGCCGGCTTAAGAGATACACGTGAAACTAAAGCCGATCCTGGGTGCCTAGGGTGCCTGTCATCCAATCCGCACTGAATTTCATTTCTAGCACATAGCCAAAAAATCGCCCCATTGACTTACATTGGAGTGCAGAAAAGGTCATTTTTTCTCGGTCCCTTTAAGAGGTAGGAGTTAAACAAGCTTAGGTCTGCGGTGCCCAGGGGGGACCCCATCCAGCCCGCACTGAGTTTCATTCCTACCACCTTAGGAAAAAAAGTCATTATTTTGAGGCTTAGAAGTCATTTCTGCAATTCCCATAGAAAATCAACGGCGTCTCTATTCAATTGTGTGGAGCGCATATCAGGTGGGTTTTCTCTGCCGGCTTAAGAGATACACGTGAAACTAAAGCCGATCCTGGGTGCCTAGGGTGCCTGTCATCCAATCCGCACTGAATTTCATTTCTAGCACATAGCCAAAAAATCGCCCCATTGACTTACATTGGAGTGCAGAAAAGGTCATTTTTTCTCGGTCCCTTTAAGAGGTAGGAGTTAAACAAGCTTAGGTCTGCGGTGCCCAGGGGGGACCCCATCCAGCCCGCACTGAGTTTCATTCCTACCACCTTAGGAAAAAAAGTCATTATTTTGAGGCTTAGAAGTCATTTCTGCAATTCCCATAGAAAATCAACGGCGTCTCTATTCAATTGTGTGGAGCGCATATCAGGTGGGTTTTCTCTGCCGGCTTAAGAGATACACGTGAAACTAAAGCCGATCCTGGGTGCCTAGGGTGCCTGTCATCCAATCCGCACTGAATTTCATTTCTAGCACATAGCCAAAAAATCGCCCCATTGACTTACATTGGAGTGCAGAAAAGGTCATTTTTTCTCGGTCCCTTTAAGAGGTAGGAGTTAAACAAGCTTAGGTCTGCGGTGCCCAGGGGGGACCCCATCCAGCCCGCACTGAGTTTCATTCCTACCACCTTAGGAAAAAAAGTCATTATTTTGAGGCTTAGAAGTCATTTCTGCAATTCCCATAGAAAATCAACGGCGTCTCTATTCAATTGTGTGGAGCGCATATCAGGTGGGTTTTCTCTGCCGGCTTAAGAGATACACGTGAAACTAAAGCCGATCCTGGGTGCCTAGGGTGCCTGTCATCCAATCCGCACTGAATTTCATTTCTAGCACATAGCCAAAAAATCGCCCCATTGACTTACATTGGAGTGCAGAAAAGGTCATTTTTTCTCGGTCCCTTTAAGAGGTAGGAGTTAAACAAGCTTAGGTCTGCGGTGCCCAGGGGGGACCCCATCCAGCCCGCACTGAGTTTCATTCCTACCACCTTAGGAAAAAAAGTCATTATTTTGAGGCTTAGAAGTCATTTCTGCAATTCCCATAGAAAATCAACGGCGTCTCTATTCAATTGTGTGGAGCGCATATCAGGTGGGTTTTCTCTGCCGGCTTAAGAGATACACGTGAAACTAAAGCCGATCCTGGGTGCCTAGGGTGCCTGTCATCCAATCCGCACTGAATTTCATTTCTAGCACATAGCCAAAAAATCGCCCCATTGACTTACATTGGAGTGCAGAAAAGGTCATTTTTTCTCGGTCCCTTTAAGAGGTAGGAGTTAAACAAGCTTAGGTCTGCGGTGCCCAGGGGGGACCCCATCCAGCCCGCACTGAGTTTCATTCCTACCACCTTAGGAAAAAAAGTCATTATTTTGAGGCTTAGAAGTCATTTCTGCAATTCCCATAGAAAATCAACGGCGTCTCTATTCAATTGTGTGGAGCGCATATCAGGTGGGTTTTCTCTGCCGGCTTAAGAGATACACGTGAAACTAAAGCCGATCCTGGGTGCCTAGGGTGCCTGTCATCCAATCCGCACTGAATTTCATTTCTAGCACATAGCCAAAAAATCGCCCCATTGACTTACATTGGAGTGCAGAAAAGGTCATTTTTTCTCGGTCCCTTTAAGAGGTAGGAGTTAAACAAGCTTAGGTCTGCGGTGCCCAGGGGGGACCCCATCCAGCCCGCACTGAGTTTCATTCCTACCACCTTAGGAAAAAAAGTCATTATTTTGAGGCTTAGAAGTCATTTCTGCAATTCCCATAGAAAATCAACGGCGTCTCTATTCAATTGTGTGGAGCGCATATCAGGTGGGTTTTCTCTGCCGGCTTAAGAGATACACGTGAAACTAAAGCCGATCCTGGGTGCCTAGGGTGCCTGTCATCCAATCCGCACTGAATTTCATTTCTAGCACATAGCCAAAAAATCGCCCCATTGACTTACATTGGAGTGCAGAAAAGGTCATTTTTTCTCGGTCCCTTTAAGAGGTAGGAGTTAAACAAGCTTAGGTCTGCGGTGCCCAGGGGGGACCCCATCCAGCCCGCACTGAGTTTCATTCCTACCACCTTAGGAAAAAAAGTCATTATTTTGAGGCTTAGAAGTCATTTCTGCAATTCCCATAGAAAATCAACGGCGTCTCTATTCAATTGTGTGGAGCGCATATCAGGTGGGTTTTCTCTGCCGGCTTAAGAGATACACGTGAAACTAAAGCCGATCCTGGGTGCCTAGGGTGCCTGTCATCCAATCCGCACTGAATTTCATTTCTAGCACATAGCCAAAAAATCGCCCCATTGACTTACATTGGAGTGCAGAAAAGGTCATTTTTTCTCGGTCCCTTTAAGAGGTAGGAGTTAAACAAGCTTAGGTCTGCGGTGCCCAGGGGGGACCCCATCCAGCCCGCACTGAGTTTCATTCCTACCACCTTAGGAAAAAAAGTCATTATTTTGAGGCTTAGAAGTCATTTCTGCAATTCCCATAGAAAATCAACGGCGTCTCTATTCAATTGTGTGGAGCGCATATCAGGTGGGTTTTCTCTGCCGGCTTAAGAGATACACGTGAAACTAAAGCCGATCCTGGGTGCCTAGGGTGCCTGTCATCCAATCCGCACTGAATTTCATTTCTAGCACATAGCCAAAAAATCGCCCCATTGACTTACATTGGAGTGCAGAAAAGGTCATTTTTTCTCGGTCCCTTTAAGAGGTAGGAGTTAAACAAGCTTAGGTCTGCGGTGCCCAGGGGGACCCCATCCAGCCCGCACTGAGTTTCATTCCTACCACCTTAGGAAAAAAAGTCATTATTTTGAGGCTTAGAAGTCATTTCTGCAATTCCCATAGAAAATCAACGGCGTCTCTATTCAATTGTGTGGAGCGCATATCAGGTGGGTTTTCTCTGCCGGCTTAAGAGATACACGTGAAACTAAAGCCGATCCTGGGTGCCTAGGGTGCCTGTCATCCAATCCGCACTGAATTTCATTTCTAGCACATAGCCAAAAAATCGCCCCATTGACTTACATTGGAGTGCAGAAAAGGTCATTTTTTCTCGGTCCCTTTAAGAGGTAGGAGTTAAACAAGCTTAGGTCTGCGGTGCCCAGGGGGGACCCCATCCAGCCCGCACTGAGTTTCATTCCTACCACCTTAGGAAAAAAAGTCATTATTTTGAGGCTTAGAAGTCATTTCTGCAATTCCCATAGAAAATCAACGGCGTCTCTATTCAATTGTGTGGAGCGCATATCAGGTGGGTTTTCTCTGCCGGCTTAAGAGATACACGTGAAACTAAAGCCGATCCTGGGTGCCTAGGGTGCCTGTCATCCAATCCGCACTGAATTTCATTTCTAGCACATAGCCAAAAAATCGCCCCATTGACTTACATTGGAGTGCAGAAAAGGTCATTTTTTCTCGGTCCCTTTAAGAGGTAGGAGTTAAACAAGCTTAGGTCTGCGGTGCCCAGGGGGGACCCCATCCAGCCCGCACTGAGTTTCATTCCTACCACCTTAGGAAAAAAAGTCATTATTTTGAGGCTTAGAAGTCATTTCTGCAATTCCCATAGAAAATCAACGGCGTCTCTATTCAATTGTGTGGAGCGCATATCAGGTGGGTTTTCTCTGCCGGCTTAAGAGATACACGTGAAACTAAAGCCGATCCTGGGTGCCTAGGGTGCCTGTCATCCAATCCGCACTGAATTTCATTTCTAGCACATAGCCAAAAAATCGCCCCATTGACTTACATTGGAGTGCAGAAAAGGTCATTTTTTCTCGGTCCCTTTAAGAGGTAGGAGTTAAACAAGCTTAGGTCTGCGGTGCCCAGGGGGGACCCCATCCAGCCCGCACTGAGTTTCATTCCTACCACCTTAGGAAAAAAAGTCATTATTTTGAGGCTTAGAAGTCATTTCTGCAATTCCCATAGAAAATCAACGGCGTCTCTATTCAATTGTGTGGAGCGCATATCAGGTGGGTTTTCTCTGCCGGCTTAAGAGATACACGTGAAACTAAAGCCGATCCTGGGTGCCTAGGGTGCCTGTCATCCAATCCGCACTGAATTTCATTTCTAGCACATAGCCAAAAAATCGCCCCATTGACTTACATTGGAGTGCAGAAAAGGTCATTTTTTCTCGGTCCCTTTAAGAGGTAGGAGTTAAACAAGCTTAGGTCTGCGGTGCCCAGGGGGGACCCCATCCAGCCCGCACTGAGTTTCATTCCTACCACCTTAGGAAAAAAAGTCATTATTTTGAGGCTTAGAAGTCATTTCTGCAATTCCCATAGAAAATCAACGGCGTCTCTATTCAATTGTGTGGAGCGCATATCAGGTGGGTTTTCTCTGCCGGCTTAAGAGATACACGTGAAACTAAAGCCGATCCTGGGTGCCTAGGGTGCCTGTCATCCAATCCGCACTGAATTTCATTTCTAGCACATAGCCAAAAAATCGCCCCATTGACTTACATTGGAGTGCAGAAAAGGTCATTTTTTCTCGGTCCCTTTAAGAGGTAGGAGTTAAACAAGCTTAGGTCTGCGGTGCCCAGGGGGGACCCCATCCAGCCCGCACTGAGTTTCATTCCTACCACCTTAGGAAAAAAAGTCATTATTTTGAGGCTTAGAAGTCATTTCTGCAATTCCCATAGAAAATCAACGGCGTCTCTATTCAATTGTGTGGAGCGCATATCAGGTGGGTTTTCTCTGCCGGCTTAAGAGATACACGTGAAACTAAAGCCGATCCTGGGTGCCTAGGGTGCCTGTCATCCAATCCGCACTGAATTTCATTTCTAGCACATAGCCAAAAAATCGCCCCATTGACTTACATTGGAGTGCAGAAAAGGTCATTTTTTCTCGGTCCCTTTAAGAGGTAGGAGTTAAACAAGCTTAGGTCTGCGGTGCCCAGGGGGGACCCCATCCAGCCCGCACTGAGTTTCATTCCTACCACCTTAGGAAAAAAAGTCATTATTTTGAGGCTTAGAAGTCATTTCTGCAATTCCCATAGAAAATCAACGGCGTCTCTATTCAATTGTGTGGAGCGCATATCAGGTGGGTTTTCTCTGCCGGCTTAAGAGATACACGTGAAACTAAAGCCGATCCTGGGTGCCTAGGGTGCCTGTCATCCAATCCGCACTGAATTTCATTTCTAGCACATAGCCAAAAAATCGCCCCATTGACTTACATTGGAGTGCAGAAAAGGTCATTTTTTCTCGGTCCCTTTAAGAGGTAGGAGTTAAACAAGCTTAGGTCTGCGGTGCCCAGGGGGGACCCCATCCAGCCCGCACTGAGTTTCATTCCTACCACCTTAGGAAAAAAAGTCATTATTTTGAGGCTTAGAAGTCATTTCTGCAATTCCCATAGAAAATCAACGGCGTCTCTATTCAATTGTGTGGAGCGCATATCAGGTGGGTTTTCTCTGCCGGCTTAAGAGATACACGTGAAACTAAAGCCGATCCTGGGTGCCTAGGGTGCCTGTCATCCAATCCGCACTGAATTTCATTTCTAGCACATAGCCAAAAAATCGCCCCATTGACTTACATTGGAGTGCAGAAAAGGTCATTTTTTCTCGGTCCCTTTAAGAGGTAGGAGTTAAACAAGCTTAGGTCTGCGGTGCCCAGGGGGGACCCCATCCAGCCCGCACTGAGTTTCATTCCTACCACCTTAGGAAAAAAAGTCATTATTTTGAGGCTTAGAAGTCATTTCTGCAATTCCCATAGAAAATCAACGGCGTCTCTATTCAATTGTGTGGAGCGCATATCAGGTGGGTTTTCTCTGCCGGCTTAAGAGATACACGTGAAACTAAAGCCGATCCTGGGTGCCTAGGGTGCCTGTCATCCAATCCGCACTGAATTTCATTTCTAGCACATAGCCAAAAAATCGCCCCATTGACTTACATTGGAGTGCAGAAAAGGTCATTTTTTCTCGGTCCCTTTAAGAGGTAGGAGTTAAACAAGCTTAGGTCTGCGGTGCCCAGGGGGGACCCCATCCAGCCCGCACTGAGTTTCATTCCTACCACCTTAGGAAAAAAAGTCATTATTTTGAGGCTTAGAAGTCATTTCTGCAATTCCCATAGAAAATCAACGGCGTCTCTATTCAATTGTGTGGAGCGCATATCAGGTGGGTTTTCTCTGCCGGCTTAAGAGATACACGTGAAACTAAAGCCGATCCTGGGTGCCTAGGGTGCCTGTCATCCAATCCGCACTGAATTTCATTTCTAGCACATAGCCAAAAAATCGCCCCATTGACTTACATTGGAGTGCAGAAAAGGTCATTTTTTCTCGGTCCCTTTAAGAGGTAGGAGTTAAACAAGCTTAGGTCTGCGGTGCCCAGGGGGGACCCCATCCAGCCCGCACTGAGTTTCATTCCTACCACCTTAGGAAAAAAAGTCATTATTTTGAGGCTTAGAAGTCATTTCTGCAATTCCCATAGAAAATCAACGGCGTCTCTATTCAATTGTGTGGAGCGCATATCAGGTGGGTTTTCTCTGCCGGCTTAAGAGATACACGTGAAACTAAAGCCGATCCTGGGTGCCTAGGGTGCCTGTCATCCAATCCGCACTGAATTTCATTTCTAGCACATAGCCAAAAAATCGCCCCATTGACTTACATTGGAGTGCAGAAAAGGTCATTTTTTCTCGGTCCCTTTAAGAGGTAGGAGTTAAACAAGCTTAGGTCTGCGGTGCCCAGGGGGGACCCCATCCAGCCCGCACTGAGTTTCATTCCTACCACCTTAGGAAAAAAAGTCATTATTTTGAGGCTTAGAAGTCATTTCTGCAATTCCCATAGAAAATCAACGGCGTCTCTATTCAATTGTGTGGAGCGCATATCAGGTGGGTTTTCTCTGCCGGCTTAAGAGATACACGTGAAACTAAAGCCGATCCTGGGTGCCTAGGGTGCCTGTCATCCAATCCGCACTGAATTTCATTTCTAGCACATAGCCAAAAAATCGCCCCATTGACTTACATTGGAGTGCAGAAAAGGTCATTTTTTCTCGGTCCCTTTAAGAGGTAGGAGTTAAACAAGCTTAGGTCTGCGGTGCCCAGGGGGGACCCCATCCAGCCCGCACTGAGTTTCATTCCTACCACCTTAGGAAAAAAAGTCATTATTTTGAGGCTTAGAAGTCATTTCTGCAATTCCCATAGAAAATCAACGGCGTCTCTATTCAATTGTGTGGAGCGCATATCAGGTGGGTTTTCTCTGCCGGCTTAAGAGATACACGTGAAACTAAAGCCGATCCTGGGTGCCTAGGGTGCCTGTCATCCAATCCGCACTGAATTTCATTTCTAGCACATAGCCAAAAAATCGCCCCATTGACTTACATTGGAGTGCAGAAAAGGTCATTTTTTCTCGGTCCCTTTAAGAGGTAGGAGTTAAACAAGCTTAGGTCTGCGGTGCCCAGGGGGGACCCCATCCAGCCCGCACTGAGTTTCATTCCTACCACCTTAGGAAAAAAAGTCATTATTTTGAGGCTTAGAAGTCATTTCTGCAATTCCCATAGAAAATCAACGGCGTCTCTATTCAATTGTGTGGAGCGCATATCAGGTGGGTTTTCTCTGCCGGCTTAAGAGATACACGTGAAACTAAAGCCGATCCTGGGTGCCTAGGGTGCCTGTCATCCAATCCGCACTGAATTTCATTTCTAGCACATAGCCAAAAAATCGCCCCATTGACTTACATTGGAGTGCAGAAAAGGTCATTTTTTCTCGGTCCCTTTAAGAGGTAGGAGTTAAACAAGCTTAGGTCTGCGGTGCCCAGGGGGGACCCCATCCAGCCCGCACTGAGTTTCATTCCTACCACCTTAGGAAAAAAAGTCATTATTTTGAGGCTTAGAAGTCATTTCTGCAATTCCCATAGAAAATCAACGGCGTCTCTATTCAATTGTGTGGAGCGCATATCAGGTGGGTTTTCTCTGCCGGCTTAAGAGATACACGTGAAACTAAAGCCGATCCTGGGTGCCTAGGGTGCCTGTCATCCAATCCGCACTGAATTTCATTTCTAGCACATAGCCAAAAAATCGCCCCATTGACTTACATTGGAGTGCAGAAAAGGTCATTTTTTCTCGGTCCCTTTAAGAGGTAGGAGTTAAACAAGCTTAGGTCTGCGGTGCCCAGGGGGGACCCCATCCAGCCCGCACTGAGTTTCATTCCTACCACCTTAGGAAAAAAAGTCATTATTTTGAGGCTTAGAAGTCATTTCTGCAATTCCCATAGAAAATCAACGGCGTCTCTATTCAATTGTGTGGAGCGCATATCAGGTGGGTTTTCTCTGCCGGCTTAAGAGATACACGTGAAACTAAAGCCGATCCTGGGTGCCTAGGGTGCCTGTCATCCAATCCGCACTGAATTTCATTTCTAGCACATAGCCAAAAAATCGCCCCATTGACTTACATTGGAGTGCAGAAAAGGTCATTTTTTCTCGGTCCCTTTAAGAGGTAGGAGTTAAACAAGCTTAGGTCTGCGGTGCCCAGGGGGGACCCCATCCAGCCCGCACTGAGTTTCATTCCTACCACCTTAGGAAAAAAAGTCATTATTTTGAGGCTTAGAAGTCATTTCTGCAATTCCCATAGAAAATCAACGGCGTCTCTATTCAATTGTGTGGAGCGCATATCAGGTGGGTTTTCTCTGCCGGCTTAAGAGATACACGTGAAACTAAAGCCGATCCTGGGTGCCTAGGGTGCCTGTCATCCAATCCGCACTGAATTTCATTTCTAGCACATAGCCAAAAAATCGCCCCATTGACTTACATTGGAGTGCAGAAAAGGTCATTTTTTCTCGGTCCCTTTAAGAGGTAGGAGTTAAACAAGCTTAGGTCTGCGGTGCCCAGGGGGGACCCCATCCAGCCCGCACTGAGTTTCATTCCTACCACCTTAGGAAAAAAAGTCATTATTTTGAGGCTTAGAAGTCATTTCTGCAATTCCCATAGAAAATCAACGGCGTCTCTATTCAATTGTGTGGAGCGCATATCAGGTGGGTTTTCTCTGCCGGCTTAAGAGATACACGTGAAACTAAAGCCGATCCTGGGTGCCTAGGGTGCCTGTCATCCAATCCGCACTGAATTTCATTTCTAGCACATAGCCAAAAAATCGCCCCATTGACTTACATTGGAGTGCAGAAAAGGTCATTTTTTCTCGGTCCCTTTAAGAGGTAGGAGTTAAACAAGCTTAGGTCTGCGGTGCCCAGGGGGGACCCCATCCAGCCCGCACTGAGTTTCATTCCTACCACCTTAGGAAAAAAAGTCATTATTTTGAGGCTTAGAAGTCATTTCTGCAATTCCCATAGAAAATCAAC
This sequence comes from Dendropsophus ebraccatus, assembly GCF_027789765.1. Taxonomy (NCBI): domain Eukaryota; kingdom Metazoa; phylum Chordata; class Amphibia; order Anura; family Hylidae; genus Dendropsophus; species Dendropsophus ebraccatus. Next base: position 22,957 of record NW_027208708.1, read on the forward strand.
GGCGTCTCTATTCAATTGTGTGGAGCGCATATCAGGTGGGTTTTCTCTGCCGGCTTAAGAGATACACGTGAAACTAAAGCCGATCCTGGGTGCCTAGGGTGCCTGTCATCCAATCCGCACTGAATTTCATTTCTAGCACATAGCCAAAAAATCGCCCCATTGACTTACATTGGAGTGCAGAAAAGGTCATTTTTTCTCGGTCCCTTTAAGAGGTAGGAGTTAAACAAGCTTAGGTCTGCGGTGCCCAGGGGGGACCCCATCCAGCCCGCACTGAGTTTCATTCCTACCACCTTAGGAAAAAAAGTCATTATTTTGAGGCTTAGAAGTCATTTCTGCAATTCCCATAGAAAATCAACGGCGTCTCTATTCAATTGTGTGGAGCGCATATCAGGTGGGTTTTCTCTGCCGGCTTAAGAGATACACGTGAAACTAAAGCCGATCCTGGGTGCCTAGGGTGCCTGTCATCCAATCCGCACTGAATTTCATTTCTAGCACATAGCCAAAAAATCGCCCCATTGACTTACATTGGAGTGCAGAAAAGGTCATTTTTTCTCGGTCCCTTTAAGAGGTAGGAGTTAAACAAGCTTAGGTCTGCGGTGCCCAGGGGGGACCCCATCCAGCCCGCACTGAGTTTCATTCCTACCACCTTAGGAAAAAAAGTCATTATTTTGAGGCTTAGAAGTCATTTCTGCAATTCCCATAGAAAATCAACGGCGTCTCTATTCAATTGTGTGGAGCGCATATCAGGTGGGTTTTCTCTGCCGGCTTAAGAGATACACGTGAAACTAAAGCCGATCCTGGGTGCCTAGGGTGCCTGTCATCCAATCCGCACTGAATTTCATTTCTAGCACATAGCCAAAAAATCGCCCCATTGACTTACATTGGAGTGCAGAAAAGGTCATTTTTTCTCGGTCCCTTTAAGAGGTAGGAGTTAAACAAGCTTAGGTCTGCGGTGCCCAGGGGGGACCCCATCCAGCCCGCACTGAGTTTCATTCCTACCACCTTAGGAAAAAAAGTCATTATTTTGAGGCTTAGAAGTCATTTCTGCAATTCCCATAGAAAATCAACGGCGTCTCTATTCAATTGTGTGGAGCGCATATCAGGTGGGTTTTCTCTGCCGGCTTAAGAGATACACGTGAAACTAAAGCCGATCCTGGGTGCCTAGGGTGCCTGTCATCCAATCCGCACTGAATTTCATTTCTAGCACATAGCCAAAAAATCGCCCCATTGACTTACATTGGAGTGCAGAAAAGGTCATTTTTTCTCGGTCCCTTTAAGAGGTAGGAGTTAAACAAGCTTAGGTCTGCGGTGCCCAGGGGGGACCCCATCCAGCCCGCACTGAGTTTCATTCCTACCACCTTAGGAAAAAAAGTCATTATTTTGAGGCTTAGAAGTCATTTCTGCAATTCCCATAGAAAATCAACGGCGTCTCTATTCAATTGTGTGGAGCGCATATCAGGTGGGTTTTCTCTGCCGGCTTAAGAGATACACGTGAAACTAAAGCCGATCCTGGGTGCCTAGGGTGCCTGTCATCCAATCCGCACTGAATTTCATTTCTAGCACATAGCCAAAAAATCGCCCCATTGACTTACATTGGAGTGCAGAAAAGGTCATTTTTTCTCGGTCCCTTTAAGAGGTAGGAGTTAAACAAGCTTAGGTCTGCGGTGCCCAGGGGGGACCCCATCCAGCCCGCACTGAGTTTCATTCCTACCACCTTAGGAAAAAAAGTCATTATTTTGAGGCTTAGAAGTCATTTCTGCAATTCCCATAGAAAATCAACGGCGTCTCTATTCAATTGTGTGGAGCGCATATCAGGTGGGTTTTCTCTGCCGGCTTAAGAGATACACGTGAAACTAAAGCCGATCCTGGGTGCCTAGGGTGCCTGTCATCCAATCCGCACTGAATTTCATTTCTAGCACATAGCCAAAAAATCGCCCCATTGACTTACATTGGAGTGCAGAAAAGGTCATTTTTTCTCGGTCCCTTTAAGAGGTAGGAGTTAAACAAGCTTAGGTCTGCGGTGCCCAGGGGGGACCCCATCCAGCCCGCACTGAGTTTCATTCCTACCACCTTAGGAAAAAAAGTCATTATTTTGAGGCTTAGAAGTCATTTCTGCAATTCCCATAGAAAATCAACGGCGTCTCTATTCAATTGTGTGGAGCGCATATCAGGTGGGTTTTCTCTGCCGGCTTAAGAGATACACGTGAAACTAAAGCCGATCCTGGGTGCCTAGGGTGCCTGTCATCCAATCCGCACTGAATTTCATTTCTAGCACATAGCCAAAAAATCGCCCCATTGACTTACATTGGAGTGCAGAAAAGGTCATTTTTTCTCGGTCCCTTTAAGAGGTAGGAGTTAAACAAGCTTAGGTCTGCGGTGCCCAGGGGGGACCCCATCCAGCCCGCACTGAGTTTCATTCCTACCACCTTAGGAAAAAAAGTCATTATTTTGAGGCTTAGAAGTCATTTCTGCAATTCCCATAGAAAATCAACGGCGTCTCTATTCAATTGTGTGGAGCGCATATCAGGTGGGTTTTCTCTGCCGGCTTAAGAGATACACGTGAAACTAAAGCCGATCCTGGGTGCCTAGGGTGCCTGTCATCCAATCCGCACTGAATTTCATTTCTAGCACATAGCCAAAAAATCGCCCCATTGACTTACATTGGAGTGCAGAAAAGGTCATTTTTTCTCGGTCCCTTTAAGAGGTAGGAGTTAAACAAGCTTAGGTCTGCGGTGCCCAGGGGGGACCCCATCCAGCCCGCACTGAGTTTCATTCCTACCACCTTAGGAAAAAAAGTCATTATTTTGAGGCTTAGAAGTCATTTCTGCAATTCCCATAGAAAATCAACGGCGTCTCTATTCAATTGTGTGGAGCGCATATCAGGTGGGTTTTCTCTGCCGGCTTAAGAGATACACGTGAAACTAAAGCCGATCCTGGGTGCCTAGGGTGCCTGTCATCCAATCCGCACTGAATTTCATTTCTAGCACATAGCCAAAAAATCGCCCCATTGACTTACATTGGAGTGCAGAAAAGGTCATTTTTTCTCGGTCCCTTTAAGAGGTAGGAGTTAAACAAGCTTAGGTCTGCGGTGCCCAGGGGGGACCCCATCCAGCCCGCACTGAGTTTCATTCCTACCACCTTAGGAAAAAAAGTCATTATTTTGAGGCTTAGAAGTCATTTCTGCAATTCCCATAGAAAATCAACGGCGTCTCTATTCAATTGTGTGGAGCGCATATCAGGTGGGTTTTCTCTGCCGGCTTAAGAGATACACGTGAAACTAAAGCCGATCCTGGGTGCCTAGGGTGCCTGTCATCCAATCCGCACTGAATTTCATTTCTAGCACATAGCCAAAAAATCGCCCCATTGACTTACATTGGAGTGCAGAAAAGGTCATTTTTTCTCGGTCCCTTTAAGAGGTAGGAGTTAAACAAGCTTAGGTCTGCGGTGCCCAGGGGGGACCCCATCCAGCCCGCACTGAGTTTCATTCCTACCACCTTAGGAAAAAAAGTCATTATTTTGAGGCTTAGAAGTCATTTCTGCAATTCCCATAGAAAATCAACGGCGTCTCTATTCAATTGTGTGGAGCGCATATCAGGTGGGTTTTCTCTGCCGGCTTAAGAGATACACGTGAAACTAAAGCCGATCCTGGGTGCCTAGGGTGCCTGTCATCCAATCCGCACTGAATTTCATTTCTAGCACATAGCCAAAAAATCGCCCCATTGACTTACATTGGAGTGCAGAAAAGGTCATTTTTTCTCGGTCCCTTTAAGAGGTAGGAGTTAAACAAGCTTAGGTCTGCGGTGCCCAGGGGGGACCCCATCCAGCCCGCACTGAGTTTCATTCCTACCACCTTAGGAAAAAAAGTCATTATTTTGAGGCTTAGAAGTCATTTCTGCAATTCCCATAGAAAATCAACGGCGTCTCTATTCAATTGTGTGGAGCGCATATCAGGTGGGTTTTCTCTGCCGGCTTAAGAGATACACGTGAAACTAAAGCCGATCCTGGGTGCCTAGGGTGCCTGTCATCCAATCCGCACTGAATTTCATTTCTAGCACATAGCCAAAAAATCGCCCCATTGACTTACATTGGAGTGCAGAAAAGGTCATTTTTTCTCGGTCCCTTTAAGAGGTAGGAGTTAAACAAGCTTAGGTCTGCGGTGCCCAGGGGGGACCCCATCCAGCCCGCACTGAGTTTCATTCCTACCACCTTAGGAAAAAAAGTCATTATTTTGAGGCTTAGAAGTCATTTCTGCAATTCCCATAGAAAATCAACGGCGTCTCTATTCAATTGTGTGGAGCGCATATCAGGTGGGTTTTCTCTGCCGGCTTAAGAGATACACGTGAAACTAAAGCCGATCCTGGGTGCCTAGGGTGCCTGTCATCCAATCCGCACTGAATTTCATTTCTAGCACATAGCCAAAAAATCGCCCCATTGACTTACATTGGAGTGCAGAAAAGGTCATTTTTTCTCGGTCCCTTTAAGAGGTAGGAGTTAAACAAGCTTAGGTCTGCGGTGCCCAGGGGGGACCCCATCCAGCCCGCACTGAGTTTCATTCCTACCACCTTAGGAAAAAAAGTCATTATTTTGAGGCTTAGAAGTCATTTCTGCAATTCCCATAGAAAATCAACGGCGTCTCTATTCAATTGTGTGGAGCGCATATCAGGTGGGTTTTCTCTGCCGGCTTAAGAGATACACGTGAAACTAAAGCCGATCCTGGGTGCCTAGGGTGCCTGTCATCCAATCCGCACTGAATTTCATTTCTAGCACATAGCCAAAAAATCGCCCCATTGACTTACATTGGAGTGCAGAAAAGGTCATTTTTTCTCGGTCCCTTTAAGAGGTAGGAGTTAAACAAGCTTAGGTCTGCGGTGCCCAGGGGGGACCCCATCCAGCCCGCACTGAGTTTCATTCCTACCACCTTAGGAAAAAAAGTCATTATTTTGAGGCTTAGAAGTCATTTCTGCAATTCCCATAGAAAATCAACGGCGTCTCTATTCAATTGTGTGGAGCGCATATCAGGTGGGTTTTCTCTGCCGGCTTAAGAGATACACGTGAAACTAAAGCCGATCCTGGGTGCCTAGGGTGCCTGTCATCCAATCCGCACTGAATTTCATTTCTAGCACATAGCCAAAAAATCGCCCCATTGACTTACATTGGAGTGCAGAAAAGGTCATTTTTTCTCGGTCCCTTTAAGAGGTAGGAGTTAAACAAGCTTAGGTCTGCGGTGCCCAGGGGGGACCCCATCCAGCCCGCACTGAGTTTCATTCCTACCACCTTAGGAAAAAAAGTCATTATTTTGAGGCTTAGAAGTCATTTCTGCAATTCCCATAGAAAATCAACGGCGTCTCTATTCAATTGTGTGGAGCGCATATCAGGTGGGTTTTCTCTGCCGGCTTAAGAGATACACGTGAAACTAAAGCCGATCCTGGGTGCCTAGGGTGCCTGTCATCCAATCCGCACTGAATTTCATTTCTAGCACATAGCCAAAAAATCGCCCCATTGACTTACATTGGAGTGCAGAAAAGGTCATTTTTTCTCGGTCCCTTTAAGAGGTAGGAGTTAAACAAGCTTAGGTCTGCGGTGCCCAGGGGGGACCCCATCCAGCCCGCACTGAGTTTCATTCCTACCACCTTAGGAAAAAAAGTCATTATTTTGAGGCTTAGAAGTCATTTCTGCAATTCCCATAGAAAATCAACGGCGTCTCTATTCAATTGTGTGGAGCGCATATCAGGTGGGTTTTCTCTGCCGGCTTAAGAGATACACGTGAAACTAAAGCCGATCCTGGGTGCCTAGGGTGCCTGTCATCCAATCCGCACTGAATTTCATTTCTAGCACATAGCCAAAAAATCGCCCCATTGACTTACATTGGAGTGCAGAAAAGGTCATTTTTTCTCGGTCCCTTTAAGAGGTAGGAGTTAAACAAGCTTAGGTCTGCGGTGCCCAGGGGGGACCCCATCCAGCCCGCACTGAGTTTCATTCCTACCACCTTAGGAAAAAAAGTCATTATTTTGAGGCTTAGAAGTCATTTCTGCAATTCCCATAGAAAATCAACGGCGTCTCTATTCAATTGTGTGGAGCGCATATCAGGTGGGTTTTCTCTGCCGGCTTAAGAGATACACGTGAAACTAAAGCCGATCCTGGGTGCCTAGGGTGCCTGTCATCCAATCCGCACTGAATTTCATTTCTAGCACATAGCCAAAAAATCGCCCCATTGACTTACATTGGAGTGCAGAAAAGGTCATTTTTTCTCGGTCCCTTTAAGAGGTAGGAGTTAAACAAGCTTAGGTCTGCGGTGCCCAGGGGGGACCCCATCCAGCCCGCACTGAGTTTCATTCCTACCACCTTAGGAAAAAAAGTCATTATTTTGAGGCTTAGAAGTCATTTCTGCAATTCCCATAGAAAATCAACGGCGTCTCTATTCAATTGTGTGGAGCGCATATCAGGTGGGTTTTCTCTGCCGGCTTAAGAGATACACGTGAAACTAAAGCCGATCCTGGGTGCCTAGGGTGCCTGTCATCCAATCCGCACTGAATTTCATTTCTAGCACATAGCCAAAAAATCGCCCCATTGACTTACATTGGAGTGCAGAAAAGGTCATTTTTTCTCGGTCCCTTTAAGAGGTAGGAGTTAAACAAGCTTAGGTCTGCGGTGCCCAGGGGGGACCCCATCCAGCCCGCACTGAGTTTCATTCCTACCACCTTAGGAAAAAAAGTCATTATTTTGAGGCTTAGAAGTCATTTCTGCAATTCCCATAGAAAATCAACGGCGTCTCTATTCAATTGTGTGGAGCGCATATCAGGTGGGTTTTCTCTGCCGGCTTAAGAGATACACGTGAAACTAAAGCCGATCCTGGGTGCCTAGGGTGCCTGTCATCCAATCCGCACTGAATTTCATTTCTAGCACATAGCCAAAAAATCGCCCCATTGACTTACATTGGAGTGCAGAAAAGGTCATTTTTTCTCGGTCCCTTTAAGAGGTAGGAGTTAAACAAGCTTAGGTCTGCGGTGCCCAGGGGGGACCCCATCCAGCCCGCACTGAGTTTCATTCCTACCACCTTAGGAAAAAAAGTCATTATTTTGAGGCTTAGAAGTCATTTCTGCAATTCCCATAGAAAATCAACGGCGTCTCTATTCAATTGTGTGGAGCGCATATCAGGTGGGTTTTCTCTGCCGGCTTAAGAGATACACGTGAAACTAAAGCCGATCCTGGGTGCCTAGGGTGCCTGTCATCCAATCCGCACTGAATTTCATTTCTAGCACATAGCCAAAAAATCGCCCCATTGACTTACATTGGAGTGCAGAAAAGGTCATTTTTTCTCGGTCCCTTTAAGAGGTAGGAGTTAAACAAGCTTAGGTCTGCGGTGCCCAGGGGGGACCCCATCCAGCCCGCACTGAGTTTCATTCCTACCACCTTAGGAAAAAAAGTCATTATTTTGAGGCTTAGAAGTCATTTCTGCAATTCCCATAGAAAATCAACGGCGTCTCTATTCAATTGTGTGGAGCGCATATCAGGTGGGTTTTCTCTGCCGGCTTAAGAGATACACGTGAAACTAAAGCCGATCCTGGGTGCCTAGGGTGCCTGTCATCCAATCCGCACTGAATTTCATTTCTAGCACATAGCCAAAAAATCGCCCCATTGACTTACATTGGAGTGCAGAAAAGGTCATTTTTTCTCGGTCCCTTTAAGAGGTAGGAGTTAAACAAGCTTAGGTCTGCGGTGCCCAGGGGGGACCCCATCCAGCCCGCACTGAGTTTCATTCCTACCACCTTAGGAAAAAAAGTCATTATTTTGAGGCTTAGAAGTCATTTCTGCAATTCCCATAGAAAATCAACGGCGTCTCTATTCAATTGTGTGGAGCGCATATCAGGTGGGTTTTCTCTGCCGGCTTAAGAGATACACGTGAAACTAAAGCCGATCCTGGGTGCCTAGGGTGCCTGTCATCCAATCCGCACTGAATTTCATTTCTAGCACATAGCCAAAAAATCGCCCCATTGACTTACATTGGAGTGCAGAAAAGGTCATTTTTTCTCGGTCCCTTTAAGAGGTAGGAGTTAAACAAGCTTAGGTCTGCGGTGCCCAGGGGGGACCCCATCCAGCCCGCACTGAGTTTCATTCCTACCACCTTAGGAAAAAAAGTCATTATTTTGAGGCTTAGAAGTCATTTCTGCAATTCCCATAGAAAATCAACGGCGTCTCTATTCAATTGTGTGGAGCGCATATCAGGTGGGTTTTCTCTGCCGGCTTAAGAGATACACGTGAAACTAAAGCCGATCCTGGGTGCCTAGGGTGCCTGTCATCCAATCCGCACTGAATTTCATTTCTAGCACATAGCCAAAAAATCGCCCCATTGACTTACATTGGAGTGCAGAAAAGGTCATTTTTTCTCGGTCCCTTTAAGAGGTAGGAGTTAAACAAGCTTAGGTCTGCGGTGCCCAGGGGGGACCCCATCCAGCCCGCACTGAGTTTCATTCCTACCACCTTAGGAAAAAAAGTCATTATTTTGAGGCTTAGAAGTCATTTCTGCAATTCCCATAGAAAATCAACGGCGTCTCTATTCAATTGTGTGGAGCGCATATCAGGTGGGTTTTCTCTGCCGGCTTAAGAGATACACGTGAAACTAAAGCCGATCCTGGGTGCCTAGGGTGCCTGTCATCCAATCCGCACTGAATTTCATTTCTAGCACATAGCCAAAAAATCGCCCCATTGACTTACATTGGAGTGCAGAAAAGGTCATTTTTTCTCGGTCCCTTTAAGAGGTAGGAGTTAAACAAGCTTAGGTCTGCGGTGCCCAGGGGGGACCCCATCCAGCCCGCACTGAGTTTCATTCCTACCACCTTAGGAAAAAAAGTCATTATTTTGAGGCTTAGAAGTCATTTCTGCAATTCCCATAGAAAATCAACGGCGTCTCTATTCAATTGTGTGGAGCGCATATCAGGTGGGTTTTCTCTGCCGGCTTAAGAGATACACGTGAAACTAAAGCCGATCCTGGGTGCCTAGGGTGCCTGTCATCCAATCCGCACTGAATTTCATTTCTAGCACATAGCCAAAAAATCGCCCCATTGACTTACATTGGAGTGCAGAAAAGGTCATTTTTTCTCGGTCCCTTTAAGAGGTAGGAGTTAAACAAGCTTAGGTCTGCGGTGCCCAGGGGGGACCCCATCCAGCCCGCACTGAGTTTCATTCCTACCACCTTAGGAAAAAAAGTCATTATTTTGAGGCTTAGAAGTCATTTCTGCAATTCCCATAGAAAATCAACGGCGTCTCTATTCAATTGTGTGGAGCGCATATCAGGTGGGTTTTCTCTGCCGGCTTAAGAGATACACGTGAAACTAAAGCCGATCCTGGGTGCCTAGGGTGCCTGTCATCCAATCCGCACTGAATTTCATTTCTAGCACATAGCCAAAAAATCGCCCCATTGACTTACATTGGAGTGCAGAAAAGGTCATTTTTTCTCGGTCCCTTTAAGAGGTAGGAGTTAAACAAGCTTAGGTCTGCGGTGCCCAGGGGGGACCCCATCCAGCCCGCACTGAGTTTCATTCCTACCACCTTAGGAAAAAAAGTCATTATTTTGAGGCTTAGAAGTCATTTCTGCAATTCCCATAGAAAATCAACGGCGTCTCTATTCAATTGTGTGGAGCGCATATCAGGTGGGTTTTCTCTGCCGGCTTAAGAGATACACGTGAAACTAAAGCCGATCCTGGGTGCCTAGGGTGCCTGTCATCCAATCCGCACTGAATTTCATTTCTAGCACATAGCCAAAAAATCGCCCCATTGACTTACATTGGAGTGCAGAAAAGGTCATTTTTTCTCGGTCCCTTTAAGAGGTAGGAGTTAAACAAGCTTAGGTCTGCGGTGCCCAGGGGGGACCCCATCCAGCCCGCACTGAGTTTCATTCCTACCACCTTAGGAAAAAAAGTCATTATTTTGAGGCTTAGAAGTCATTTCTGCAATTCCCATAGAAAATCAACGGCGTCTCTATTCAATTGTGTGGAGCGCATATCAGGTGGGTTTTCTCTGCCGGCTTAAGAGATACACGTGAAACTAAAGCCGATCCTGGGTGCCTAGGGTGCCTGTCATCCAATCCGCACTGAATTTCATTTCTAGCACATAGCCAAAAAATCGCCCCATTGACTTACATTGGAGTGCAGAAAAGGTCATTTTTTCTCGGTCCCTTTAAGAGGTAGGAGTTAAACAAGCTTAGGTCTGCGGTGCCCAGGGGGGACCCCATCCAGCCCGCACTGAGTTTCATTCCTACCACCTTAGGAAAAAAAGTCATTATTTTGAGGCTTAGAAGTCATTTCTGCAATTCCCATAGAAAATCAACGGCGTCTCTATTCAATTGTGTGGAGCGCATATCAGGTGGGTTTTCTCTGCCGGCTTAAGAGATACACGTGAAACTAAAGCCGATCCTGGGTGCCTAGGGTGCCTGTCATCCAATCCGCACTGAATTTCATTTCTAGCACATAGCCAAAAAATCGCCCCATTGACTTACATTGGAGTGCAGAAAAGGTCATTTTTTCTCGGTCCCTTTAAGAGGTAGGAGTTAAACAAGCTTAGGTCTGCGGTGCCCAGGGGGGACCCCATCCAGCCCGCACTGAGTTTCATTCCTACCACCTTAGGAAAAAAAGTCATTATTTTGAGGCTTAGAAGTCATTTCTGCAATTCCCATAGAAAATCAACGGCGTCTCTATTCAATTGTGTGGAGCGCATATCAGGTGGGTTTTCTCTGCCGGCTTAAGAGATACACGTGAAACTAAAGCCGATCCTGGGTGCCTAGGGTGCCTGTCATCCAATCCGCACTGAATTTCATTTCTAGCACATAGCCAAAAAATCGCCCCATTGACTTACATTGGAGTGCAGAAAAGGTCATTTTTTCTCGGTCCCTTTAAGAGGTAGGAGTTAAACAAGCTTAGGTCTGCGGTGCCCAGGGGGGACCCCATCCAGCCCGCACTGAGTTTCATTCCTACCACCTTAGGAAAAAAAGTCATTATTTTGAGGCTTAGAAGTCATTTCTGCAATTCCCATAGAAAATCAACGGCGTCTCTATTCAATTGTGTGGAGCGCATATCAGGTGGGTTTTCTCTGCCGGCTTAAGAGATACACGTGAAACTAAAGCCGATCCTGGGTGCCTAGGGTGCCTGTCATCCAATCCGCACTGAATTTCATTTCTAGCACATAGCCAAAAAATCGCCCCATTGACTTACATTGGAGTGCAGAAAAGGTCATTTTTTCTCGGTCCCTTTAAGAGGTAGGAGTTAAACAAGCTTAGGTCTGCGGTGCCCAGGGGGACCCCATCCAGCCCGCACTGAGTTTCATTCCTACCACCTTAGGAAAAAAAGTCATTATTTTGAGGCTTAGAAGTCATTTCTGCAATTCCCATAGAAAATCAACGGCGTCTCTATTCAATTGTGTGGAGCGCATATCAGGTGGGTTTTCTCTGCCGGCTTAAGAGATACACGTGAAACTAAAGCCGATCCTGGGTGCCTAGGGTGCCTGTCATCCAATCCGCACTGAATTTCATTTCTAGCACATAGCCAAAAAATCGCCCCATTGACTTACATTGGAGTGCAGAAAAGGTCATTTTTTCTCGGTCCCTTTAAGAGGTAGGAGTTAAACAAGCTTAGGTCTGCGGTGCCCAGGGGGACCCCATCCAGCCCGCACTGAGTTTCATTCCTACCACCTTAGGAAAAAAAGTCATTATTTTGAGGCTTAGAAGTCATTTCTGCAATTCCCATAGAAAATCAACGGCGTCTCTATTCAATTGTGTGGAGCGCATATCAGGTGGGTTTTCTCTGCCGGCTTAAGAGATACACGTGAAACTAAAGCCGATCCTGGGTGCCTAGGGTGCCTGTCATCCAATCCGCACTGAATTTCATTTCTAGCACATAGCCAAAAAATCGCCCCATTGACTTACATTGGAGTGCAGAAAAGGTCATTTTTTCTCGGTCCCTTTAAGAGGTAGGAGTTAAACAAGCTTAGGTCTGCGGTGCCCAGGGGGGACCCCATCCAGCCCGCACTGAGTTTCATTCCTACCACCTTAGGAAAAAAAGTCATTATTTTGAGGCTTAGAAGTCATTTCTGCAATTCCCATAGAAAATCAATGGCGTCTCTATTCAATTGTGTGGAGCGCATATCAGGTGGGTTTTCTCTGCCGGCTTAAGAGATACACGTGAAACTAAAGCCGATCCTGGGTGCCTAGGGTGCCTGTCATCCAATCCGCACTGAATTTCATTTCTAGCACATAGCCAAAAAATCGCCCCATTGACTTACATTGGAGTGCAGAAAAGGTCATTTTTTCTCGGTCCCTTTAAGAGGTAGGAGTTAAACAAGCTTAGGTCTGCGGTGCCCAGGGGGGACCCCATCCAGCCCGCACTGAGTTTCATTCCTACCACCTTAGGAAAAAAAGTCATTATTTTGAGGCTTAGAAGTCATTTCTGCAATTCCCATAGAAAATCAACGGCGTCTCTATTCAATTGTGTGGAGCGCATATCAGGTGGTTTTCTCTGCCGGCTTAAGAGATACACGTGAAACTAAAGCCGATCCTGGGTGCCTAGGGTGCCTGTCATCCAATCCGCACTGAATTTCATTTCTAGCACATAGCCAAAAAATCGCCCCATTGACTTACATTGGAGTGCAGAAAAGGTCATTTTTTCTCGGTCCCTTTAAGAGGTAGGAGTTAAACAAGCTTAGGTCTGCGGTGCCCAGGGGGGACCCCATCCAGCCCGCACTGAGTTTCATTCCTACCACCTTAGGAAAAAAAGTCATTATTTTGAGGCTTAGAAGTCATTTCTGCAATTCCCATAGAAAATCAACGGCGTCTCTATTCAATTGTGTGGAGCGCATATCAGGTGGGTTTTCTCTGCCGGCTTAAGAGATACACGTGAAACTAAAGCCGATCCTGGGTGCCTAGGGTGCCTGTCATCCAATCCGCACTGAATTTCATTTCTAGCACATAGCCAAAAAATCGCCCCATTGACTTACATTGGAGTGCAGAAAAGGTCATTTTTTCTCGGTCCCTTTAAGAGGTAGGAGTTAAACAAGCTTAGGTCTGCGGTGCCCAGGGGGGACCCCATCCAGCCCGCACTGAGTTTCATTCCTACCACCTTAGGAAAAAAAGTCATTATTTTGAGGCTTAGAAGTCATTTCTGCAATTCCCATAGAAAATCAACGGCGTCTCTATTCAATTGTGTGGAGCGCATATCAGGTGGGTTTTCTCTGCCGGCTTAAGAGATACACGTGAAACTAAAGCCGATCCTGGGTGCCTAGGGTGCCTGTCATCCAATCCGCACTGAATTTCATTTCTAGCACATAGCCAAAAAATCGCCCCATTGACTTACATTGGAGTGCAGAAAAGGTCATTTTTTCTCGGTCCCTTTAAGAGGTAGGAGTTAAACAAGCTTAGGTCTGCGGTGCCCAGGGGGGACCCCATCCAGCCCGCACTGAGTTTCATTCCTACCACCTTAGGAAAAAAAGTCATTATTTTGAGGCTTAGAAGTCATTTCTGCAATTCCCATAGAAAATCAACGGCGTCTCTATTCAATTGTGTGGAGCGCATATCAGGTGGGTTTTCTCTGCCGGCTTAAGAGATACACGTGAAACTAAAGCCGATCCTGGGTGCCTAGGGTGCCTGTCATCCAATCCGCACTGAATTTCATTTCTAGCACATAGCCAAAAAATCGCCCCATTGACTTACATTGGAGTGCAGAAAAGGTCATTTTTTCTCGGTCCCTTTAAGAGGTAGGAGTTAAACAAGCTTAGGTCTGCGGTGCCCAGGGGGACCCCATCCAGCCCGCACTGAGTTTCATTCCTACCACCTTAGGAAAAAAAGTCATTATTTTGAGGCTTAGAAGTCATTTCTGCAATTCCCATAGAAAATCAACGGCGTCTCTATTCAATTGTGTGGAGCGCATATCAGGTGGGTTTTCTCTGCCGGCTTAAGAGATACACGTGAAACTAAAGCCGATCCTGGGTGCCTAGGGTGCCTGTCATCCAATCCGCACTGAATTTCATTTCTAGCACATAGCCAAAAAATCGCCCCATTGACTTACATTGGAGTGCAGAAAAGGTCATTTTTTCTCGGTCCCTTTAAGAGGTAGGAGTTAAACAAGCTTAGGTCTGCGGTGCCCAGGGGGGACCCCATCCAGCCCGCACTGAGTTTCATTCCTACCACCTTAGGAAAAAAGTCATTATTTTGAGGCTTAGAAGTCATTTCTGCAATTCCCATAGAAAATCAATGGCGTCTCTATTCAATTGTGTGGAGCGCATATCAGGTGGGTTTTCTCTGCCGGCTTAAGAGATACACGTGAAACTAAAGCCGATCCTGGGTGCCTAGGGTGCCTGTCATCCAATCCGCACTGAATTTCATTTCTAGCACATAGCCAAAAAATCGCCCCATTGACTTACATTGGAGTGCAGAAAAGGTCATTTTTTCTCGGTCCCTTTAAGTGTAGGAGTTAAACAAGCTTAGGTCTGCGGTGCCCAGGGGGGACCCCATCCAGCCCGCACTGAGTTTCATTCCTACCACCTTAGGAAAAAAAGTCATTATTTTGAGGCTTAGAAGTCATTTCTGCAATTCCCATAGAAAATCAACGGCGTCTCTATTCAATTGTGTGGAGCGCATATCAGGTGGGTTTTCTCTGCCGGCTTAAGAGATACACATGAAACTAAAGCCGATCCTGGGTGCCTAGGGTGCCTGTCATCCAATCCGCACTGAATTTCATTTCTAGCACATAGCCAAAAAATCGCCCCATTGACTTACATTGGAGTGCAGAAAAGGTCATTTTTTCTCGGTCCCTTTAAGAGGTAGGAGTTAAACAGCTTAGGTCTGCGGTGCCCAGGGGGACCCCATCCATCAGCCCGCACTGAGTTTCATTCCTACCACCTTAGGAAAAAAAGTCATTATTTTGAGGCTTAGAAGTCATTTCTGCAATTCCCATAGAAAATCAACGGCGTCTCTATTCAATTGTGTGGAGCGCATATCAGGTGGGTTTTCTCTGCCGGCTTAAGAGATACACGTGAAACTAAAGCCGATCCTGGGTGCCTAGGGTGCCTGTCATCCAATCCGCACTGAATTTCATTTCTAGCACATAGCCAAAAAATCGCCCCATTGACTTACATTGGAGTGCAGAAAAGGTCATTTTTTCTCGGTCCCTTTAAGAGGTAGGAGTTAAACAAGCTTAGGTCTGCGGTGCCCAGGGGGGACCCCATCCAGCCCGCACTGAGTTTCATTCCTACCACCTTAGGAAAAAAAGTCATTATTTTGAGGCTTAGAAGTCATTTCTGCAATTCCCATAGAAAATCAACGGCGTCTCTATTCAATTGTGTGGAGCGCATATCAGGTGGTTTTTCTCTGCCGCCTTAAGAGATACACGTGAAACTAAAGCCGATCCTGGGTGCCTAGGGTGCCTGTCATCCAATCCGCACTGAATTTCATTTCTAGCACATAGCCAAAAAATCGCCCCATTGACTTACATTGGAGTGCAGAAAATGTCATTTTTTCTCGGTCCCTTTAAGAGGTAGGAGTTAAACAAGCTTAGGTCTGCGGTGCCCAGGGGGGACCCCATCCAGCCCACACTGAGTTTCATTCCTACCACCTTAGGAAAAAAAGTCATTATTTTGAGGCTTAGAAGTCATTTCTGCAATTCCCATAGAAAATCAATGGCGTCTCTATTCAATTGTGTGGAGCGCATATCAGGTGGGTTTTTCTCTGCCGGCTTAAGAGATACACGTGAAACTAAAGCCGATCCTGGGTGCCTAGGGTGCCTGTCATCCAATCCGCACTGAATTTCATTTCTAGCACATAGCCAAAAAATCGCCCCATTGACTTACATTGGAGTGCAGAAAAGGTCATTTTTTCTCGGTCCCTTTAAGAGGTAGGAGTTAAACAAGCTTAGGTCTGCGGTGCCCAGGGGGGACCCCATCCAGCCCGCACTGAGTTTCATTCCTACCACCTTAGGAAAAAAGTCATTATTTTGAGGCTTAGAAGTCATTTCTGCAATTCCCATAGAAAATCAACGGCGTCTCTATTCAATTGTGTGGAGCGCATATCAGGTGGGTTTTCTCTGCCGGCTTAAGAGATACACGTGAAACTAAAGCCGATCCTGGGTGCCTAGGGTGCCTGTCATCCAATCCGCACTGAATTTCATTTCTGTTTACATATTGTTGCAAAATGCACGATTACCAGTTTCCTGATGGAATTTAAAACTTAACTTTTAATAGTTGAACTTTAAGAGGTACAAAACGTGCTGATATTTACAAGTGTATTGTATAAAAATAGGAGCACTGAGGGTTCTACCCTAGTAACTGGATCAGTATATGGATATCTATAGAAAAGGCCCCGCTCCCCTTTTTTTGTGGGGGTCTATATTTTCACATATGTGCGGATCTTGATAAATCAATGGGCGTGGTAGCGCTATGGAAAACTGACTCTCCAGACGGAGAAGACAGGAAAGATCCTCTTATAATTATCGGGGTACTTTATACTGACAGGACTTAGCGCTCGCACGTTTATCGCAGTGCAGAAGGACACTCGCTTTTTAATACACCAGTCTTACAAGAAGCTACTGTCTATGAAGGGATCTCACGGCCGTCCTTATAGTGAGTCAATGCTCAATAGGGTAAGGACTTTATTGTAGATGAGTGCATACTCATAACTATATAAGGCATTTGGTTCTCAGCAGTTTCTGACACGAACATTTGATTTGATTGGATAAGCGCAGCACCTAAGTGCCGTTTGTGTGTCTAAATGAAAGAGGATTGCTGTTGAGTACAATATGCTCATAAGTGAGATCTGAATGATGCTGTAGTTGCTGGACACCTCAGGCACTGTTTACGGTGTGTTTGGAGGTACACAGCATGAGGTGTAGCGGCGCTGACCTATGTGATATAGCCGATCGGGTAGGCTAACTCAGTGACCGTCGCTATTTAGCAGCCGCTTGCACGGATACTGTATTTCATATACGTGATGTCTAAGATATATCACATCGTGATTTAAGCAATGACAGAGATCCTTATCCATCCTGTAACTAATGTTTAAAATATCATAGCCTGATGGACCCTGACTAGTTTCTAGCCAGATACCGTGGCGTTATCAAAGGTAGCATCAAGGGGGAGGTGGTTGCTAAAGATGGTTTAAGTACTTTTGTCCGTGGTATGACCCCCAGGTCCGCACAGTGTTGTCCTATGTTTTAGAGAAAAACCAAGTATCGAGGCTGGAAGTATCTCACGCATCCTGCCTCTGATTGGTTGATGACACTAGTTTCAATTCAAACTGGCCGGCGCGAAAAAGATAGAGAATAAACGCCCTCTAGGCCGTGCCTGCACTCCATGCGCTAATGCGCATGTCTTTAGCACTTAGACGCCAGTGCGCTGTGGCGGGGGTTTTTGGGGTGCCAAAAAAAAAAAAATTTGCGCATGTGCGAGCACTTAGTCTTTGGTGTCAAAAAGTGAAGGGATTGATGAGCTGTGCGCAAGTCTATGGCATAGGACCCTCAGTCCAACAATCACCAACGGGTGATTTGCGCATGTGCGAGCCTTAGTCCTTTGGTGTCAAAAAAGTGAAGGGGATTGATGAACGGCGCATGTCTATGGCACTAGTCTCTTCCAACATGGTTACAGACTGCGCCTTTTTTTGGACTTACTCAGAATCGCAGGAGACCACGGGGTTATAGAAAGATTTATTGTTAATGCTGCATGTTTTACTATAAACGGTAAATCACTATATCTAAGTCCGGATTTTGTTAGTAATGGGTTTCTAAATGTTAGACATGGTGCAGCTGATTAACGTACCATGAAGTGGTGCTGATATCATAACCGAGAAATCGTATTCCTCCAATTTTGCAACAATTAGGGTTATTGTTTATATGATCATAAAATGTTTTTTAACACAACGGACAATTATAGTTCCAATGAATCTGAAAGTGATGCCGTTTGCATAGGGAATATGAATATTTATTTTAAACTCTAAATGTTGTTGTACAGTGGATAGATGTCGTTATGAACTCCCCAAAGATATTGGTATAATATGAATTAATTTACCTAGAAATAAATCTCCAAGTGAAGATATTTGCATAAGGAATATGATATTACTTTTTAAGTTTCAATGCATCCATGTATACTGCTCATAATCTCCCGATCAGCATCAGCCTAATTACAAAAAGATGAAAAGAGGAAATAAGTGAGAGTCTAAAAGTACACTGTTTGAACCTTCAAAAATAGAACTGCAACGTATGTGTGTGTTTTTTTGTTTATTTATTTATTCTAGAAATGGTGTAAGGTAAATCCCTCGTTAGGCCATTTGTGGACATTGTCTTCATAGCTGAAGATCCACTTGGCCTCACTTGGAGGCGCTTCTGGTTCAAGATTTCCTCTTCGTGGTCCAAGAGTATCTTTTGGATACCTGCAAAAGGTAAGTCTTTGGTGTTACCCCCATTGGCTAAATTCATATGTCGAGCGATACTTGTATCTGTTTTAGTTTCGAATGTTGCTCAAGTGTGATCCTATGCGATTTTTTGAACTGTGGATCGTTTTTCCTATATACAGAAGGGAGCAGGGACATTTACAGCAGATACTATTCCTTGCGTTTGCAATTGATGAATTCCCTAATATGGTCCCCTCATTGATTGTCATAAGGTTTGGTGAAAGACTTCATTTTTGGTAGAAATTTAAACAATAAGTACAATTGCCGCATGGGTATGACCCCTGCTTTGATCTCAACCAAGTTCCTGGTTGGGTAGCGTTCGTTTTCAGTAAAGTGACTGTGGACTAAGAAGTCCTTGAGGTTCTTGCCTCTGCGGTAGGTTGATGTTTGGTGTCTCAGTAATTATCTCTCTTAGGTCCGGATCTGCCTGGAGGATTGGCACAATATTGTGTTAAGGTTTGGCGAATTTGGTGGTGCGCACCATCGTAGTGCCAATGGCAGCGGATCAGGCGTTTAGAATAATTTTGATCCGGGGGTTGAGTAGTTCGGGTCCATTTTTGTTTCGGGCTCTATGGAAGGGCTCGATGAAGCACACGTTTTGGGTAGCCTCATGCTACGGATTTCTCATAAGTACGTTGCCTTCTTTCAGAAAAGTGTCCTCCCGTCGAGCAATTCCTCCGTGCTCTGAGATATTGGCCTATTGGGATTCCTCGTTTAAGAGGGGCAGGATGGTACTATTCCAATTTAGGAAACTGGTGGTGGCGCGTGGGTTTTCCTGTAAATATTAGTTGTAGATGTTCCCGTTTGGGATCTTTGCCAATTGTTAGATCCAGGAAATTAATCGTTCCTCATGGATTTCACTGGTTAATAAGAGATTTTATGTGATTGTTGTTTAAGGCTTTGACGAAATTCCTGGCAGGACGCTACATCTCCATCCCAAGTATCAGGATGTCATCGATGTAGCGTCCCCAGAATAAGACGTGATCAGTGTATTCTGCCATATCTTCCGTGAAGACAAGCGTGCCTCCCACCAACCAAGATATAGGTTGGCGTATGTCGGGGCACAGCTAGTCCCATAGCCCGGCCATTTTTCTGTAGGAAGAAAACGTTTATCGAAACGAAGTAAGTTGGTGTGAAGGAGGAAATGAAGTAGTTTTTATGACAATTGGTTGTGGGTAATACTGAGTTTCCCTCGGAGGACAAATAGTGTTCAACCGCTTTCAGGCCGAATTCGGCTTGATACTGGTTTATATAGCCTCTACATCAAGACTGCCACTTGACATAAGGAGAACTGTGACATCCTGTAGTTTAGTGACTGTTTGACGTGGTGTCCTTAAGAAAACATGGTAGTGTCTCCACAAAGGAAATAGTATCTGATCAACATATGGCTGGCTGTTTCGGTGAGATTACCATTTCCGGACACTATCGGTCGTCCTGGTATCGGTGATTTTTGTTATGTATCTTAGGCAAAGAATAGAACGTTGCAATGGTTGGGGTCGGATTATAGAGGACTTTAAACCTCTGCATCCGTTATGAGTTTGACTTTTTCGCCTCCATAACAAGGATTCCACGAATTTGTAACTGATATGTTGTTGGAAGGGTCTTGTTTGAGTACTTCATAGTTTTAGGTCCTCTAGAAGTTGAGACACATCTGCTTATAGTCGATGGTGTCCATGATCACGAAGATTTCCTCCTTTGTTACGGAGGGTTTAATTACAATTTCCTCTTTGTTGTCAGTTTCTGAGGGCTTTTTTCTTGATGTGTTAAATTTTGATTGAATCTGGACACGCTGTACATTGATTTTTTCAATGTATTGCAGACAAGGTTCACAAATTTATCAATATTGTGCAGGGTGACCAATGTGAGTGAAAAGTGATTGAGGTTTGAGAGTGGAGCGGGGGCCGAGAATGATTGAGCACCTGTCTGGTTTTCAGATTCTAGTGCCATCAGTGCTCAAGGGCTTCTCTTTCACGACTGATAAGGTTCCTGGTTCTGCTGCTTATTTTTAAAAAATTTATGTATCGCAAGCCTTGCGAGCGAACAGGTTAATATCTTTTATCCACGTGAATTATCGAAGCGTGGTGTTTGGTGTAAAGGTTCATCCTTTCTCCAATAGTTTGAAGTTCATTGGCATTCAAGGTGATCTTAGAGAGATTCAGTATTTTGTGGTTTGTTTGCTGACTCTTTTGTTTGTATCCCATTGACTCCTGTCCGTAATTGTGCCGGTCCTAAAAAAAGGGGGGGTTGTGGCATTTGTGGGACAAGCCTGTGGGGTGGATGTGGTGTGTTGTGGTAAATATTGGCTTGGGAGGTGAGACCCATCGTGGTGGGTGCTGTGTTTGGGTCACAGAAGTGGACGTGTTGTAAAGGTAAGGATGGTAGTGATAATCCAAGGGATGGTGTGGTTAATTGTTTTATAGGCCATTGTTGTTGTGGTTGTGCT
The DNA here is from genome assembly GCF_027789765.1 of Dendropsophus ebraccatus. Lineage (NCBI taxonomy): Eukaryota > Metazoa > Chordata > Amphibia > Anura > Hylidae > Dendropsophus > Dendropsophus ebraccatus. The sequence goes on from NW_027208708.1 coordinate 43,818, forward strand.
TGGTAAACTTTGTGAATTTTGTGGGGGCGTGGCCTTCTCTGAAATCGCCTATTCCTGGTTTGGATTTTCTTGGCGGGCTGTACGACCTTGTTGAAAATTATTTGTGGGTACTGGATTGTCGTCGATGCCTGAATATTCGGAATTCCGATTGATCTGAGAATGAGGGTCTTCGAGAACGTGTCGGAGTAGTCCTGTAAATTGTCGCCAGAATCGAAGTCTTTCTTGTCTCGTATATATTATACGATGTTTACGCTCTTTTATTCGGACTGATAGATGTCCCAGATGTCTTTGTAAGCGAGTCTCGTAGTTCGTGAATTCCGGATTGCTCTAAAGAACTTTATTTGTTCCAATGGGGTTTCTAATTGGTTGTTAAGTAAGTCTGGAAAAACGATTCGTTCGTGATTTAGGAGGTGTTCAAAGCATCTCGTATAGAATTGTTTTGTCATCAGCTCATACCATCCTTTCATGAACTCAGTGTCTGCCTGATGGGAGTTTGGTTTCAGTTTATATGCGCAGTCCTCTGTAGACTAGTCTTTGCTGAACATACGTTTCCAAACTACTAATCTCCCACCAGGATCTGATGTAATTTTTATAGTTTTTTGCAACTCCTTGAAGGCATGTTGATGTCTACACTGTTTAAGGTAGGTCGCCTCAGGGAGAATACCTGTGTTGCCGCTGATAGGAGGGATTCGTGAGACAATTTATTTTGCTAGAAAATTTGCCATTGCACAATTAGTGACTCATAGATAATTTCTTATCCCCGATATTATTCTGGGGTTAGGATCGGAGATGAGAGGGATGACTCTGGGTTTAGGATTCGGATGATTGATCCCTATCCAATAGGCAGTAATTCTTAAGTGTTTATATATTGTTGCACTAGCAACGATTACCATTTCCCTATGGAATTTAAAACTTAACTTTTAATAGTTGAAATTAATAACTACAAACGTGCTGATATTTACAGTGCTAATTGTATAAAAATAGTAGCAGCTGCGGGTTCTACCGTAGTAAATTGATCAGTAATATGGATATCTATAGGCGCTGTTCACATATGTGCGGTATCTGATAAATCAATGGCGTGGTAGCGCTATTGGAAACTGACTCTCCAGACTGAGAAGACAGGATAGTCCTCTTATAATTATCGAGGTACGTTATACTGACAGGACTTAGCGCTCGCAAGTTTATCGCAGAAAGAAGAACAGCGCTTTTTATACCCAGTCTTACAAGAGAGCTACTGTCTATGAAGGATCGCCGCCGCCCTTATATTGGATCAATGCTCAAAATAGGTAAGACTTTAGTGTAGATGAGTGCATACAGCATAACTATATAGGCATGTGGTTCTCAGCAGTTTCTGACACCGCTTTGATGTGATTGGAAAGCGCAGCCACCTAGTGCCGTATGTGTGTCTAAATTGAAAGAGGATTGCTGTTGAGTACAATATGCTCTAAGTGAGATCTGAATGATGCTGTGTGCTGGACCACCTCAGGCACTGTTGTGTGTTGGGGTACACAGCATGAGGTTTAGCGGCGCTGACTATGTGAGATAGCCGATCGGGTAGGCTAACTGCAGTGCCCGTCGCTATTTGTAGCAGCCGCTTGCACATGATACTGTATTTCATATACTGATGTCTAAGATTATCACACTCGTGATTAAAGCAATGAACAGAGTATCGGTTATCCCATACTGCTAACTATGTTTAAAATATCATGCCTGATGGACCTGACTAGTTTCGCCAGATACACTGGCGTTATCAAAGGTAGGCATCAAGGGGGGGGTGGGGCTAAAGAATGGTTTAAGTACTTTTAGTCCGTGGTATGACCCCCAGTCAAAACAGTTTGTCCTATGTTAGAGTGTACCGTATCGAGGCTTGGATGTATCTCACGCATCCTGCCTCTGATTGGTTGACACTAGTTTCAATTCAAACTGGCCGGCGCGAAAAAGATAGAAATGAACGCCCTCTAGCCGTTGCCTGACACCTCATGCGCTAATGCGCATGTCTTAGCACTTAGACGCCAAGTGCGCTTGTGGCGGGTGATTTGCGCATGTGCGAGCACTTAGTCTTTGGTGTCAAAAAAGTGAAGGGGATGATGAGCTGCGCATGTCTATGGACATAGTCTCAGTCCAACAATCACCAACGGGTGATTTGCGCATGTGCGAGCACTTAGTCTTTGGTGTCAAAAAAGTGAAGGGGATGATGAACTGCGCATGTCTATGGACATAGTCTCAGTCCAACATGGTTAACAGACTGCAGCATGTTTTTGGACTTACTCAGAATCGCAGGAGACCGTGAGTTATAGAAAGATTTTATTGTGAATGCTGCATCGTTTTACTATAAACGGTAATAACTATATCTAGTCCGGATTTGTTAGTAATGGGTTTCTAATGTTATACATGGTGCAGCTGATAAGTCCATGAATGTGGTGCTGATAGCATAACAGCGAATGCGTATGCCTCAAATTTGCAACAATTAGGTTATTGTTTATAGATAATAAAATGTTGTTTTAACACAACGGACCATTATAGTTACAATGAATCTGAAAGTGAATGCGTTTGCATAGGGAATATGATATTTATTTTAAACTCTAATGTTGTTGTACAGTGATAGATGTCGTTTTATCATCCCCAAAGATATTGGTATATATGATTAATTTATAGAAATAAATCTCAAGTGAAGATATTTGCATAAGGAATATGATATTACTTTTAAGTTCTAATGCATCCATGTATACTGAGCAGTAATCTCCCGATCAGCATATATTAAGAGATGAAAATGGAACATAGTGAGAGTAATAAAATACACTGTTTGACCTTAAAAAATAGAACTGCAAACGTAGTGTGATTGTTTGTTTATTTATTTATTTATAGAAATGGTGTAAAGGTAAATCCCTCGTTTAGAGGCCATTTGGGGACATTGTCTTCAGTCTGAAGATCCACTCGGCCTCATCTTGGAGCAGCTTCTGTCAAGATTTCCTCTTCGTGTCCAAGAGTGATCTTTTGGATACCCCAAAAGGTAAGTCCTTTGGGTGTTACCCACCCATGGGGCTAAATTCATATGTTGTAAGTAATATCATATTCCTTATGCAAATATCTTCACTTGGAGATTTATTTCTATAAATAATCATATATACCAATATCTTTGGGGAGTCATCACGACATCTTCACTGTACAACAACATTAGAGTTTAAAATAAATATCATATTCCCTATGCAAACGCATTCACTTTCAGATTCATTGTAACTATAATTGTCCGTTGTGTTAAAACAACATTTTATTATCATATAACAATAACCTAATTGTTGCAAATTTGAGGCATACGATTTCTCTGTTATGCTATCAGCACCAACATTCATGGACGTTATCAGCTGCACCATGTATAACATTAGAAACCTTACTAACAAAATCCGGACTAGATATAGTTTGATTACCGTTTATAGTAAAACGATGCAGCATTAACAATAAATCTTTCTATAACTCCCGGTCTCCTGCGATTCTGAGTAAGTTCCAAAAACAGATGCGCAGTCTGTTAACCATGTTGGACTGAGACTATGTCCATAGACATGCGGCAGTTCATCAATCCCCTTCACTTTTTTGACACCAAATACTAAGTGCTCGCACATGCGCAAATCACCCGTTGGTGATTGGTTGGACTGAGACTATGTCCATAGACATGCTCAGCTCATCAATCCCCTTCACTTTTTTGACACCAAAGACTAAGTGCTCGCACATGCGCAAATCACCCGCCACAGCGCACTGGCCTCTAAGTGCTAAGACATGCCGCATTAGCGGCATGAGGTGTCAGGCAACGGCTAGAGGGCGTCCTTTCTATCTTTTTCGCGCCGGCCAGTTTGAATTGAAACTAGTGTCAACCAATCAGAGGCAGGATGCGTGAGATACATCCAGCCTCGATACGGTACCACTCTAACATAGGACAACACTGTTTTTGACCTGGGGTCATACCACGGACTAAAAGTACTTAAACCATCTTTAGGGCCCCCCCCCCCTTGATGCCTACCTTTGTAACGCCAGTGTATCTGGCGAACTAGTCAGTCCATCAGGCATGATATTTTAAACATAGTTTTAGCAGTATGGGATAACCGATCTCTGTCATTGCTTTAATCACGAGTGTGATATATCTTAGACATCTATATATGAAATACAGTATCATTTCAGCGGCTGCTACAATAGCGACGGCACTGCAGTTAGCCTACCCGATCGTCTATCTCACATAGTCATCGCCGCTACACCTCATGCTGTGTACTTCCAACACACAACAGTGCCTGAGGTTTCCAGCACACAGCATCATTCAGATCTCACTTAGGAGCATATTGTACTCAACAGCAATCCTCTTTCAATTTAGACACACAATACGGCACTTAGGTGCGGGCGCTTTCCAATCACATCAAATGCGGTGTCAGAACTGCTGAGAACCAAATGCCTATATAGTTTTTATGCTGTATCACTCATCTACACTAAAGTCTTACCTCTTTGAGCATTGAATCCATTATAAGGCCGCCGCGATCCTTATATACAGTAGCTCTCTTGTAAGACTGTGTATAAAAGCGCTGTTCCTCTTTCTGCGATAAACTTGACAGAGCGCTAAGTCCTGTCAGTATAACGTACCTCGCTTCGATAAAGATTCACGTGGATAAAAGAATTAACTGTTCGCTCGCAAGCTTGCGCACATAAATTTTTAAAAATAA
>NW_027208709.1:0-48416 GCF_027789765.1 Dendropsophus ebraccatus
TGTGCAGTCACCTATAGGAGCCATACGATGCTGCAGGCCGCTAACTCCCCACACACCTTTAGGAGGCATACGATGATGCAGGGCCGCTGCCCCCCCCCCCACACCTATAGGAGGCATACGATGCGCAGGGCCGCTAAACTCCCCACCACCTTTAGGAGGCATACGGATGCGCAGGGCCGCTGCCCCCCCCCCCACCTATAGGAGGCATACAATGTGCAGGGCCGCTGCCCCCCCCCCCCACCTATAGGAGCCATACGATGCTGCAGGGCCGCTGCCCCCCACACACACACACACCTATAGGAGCCATACAATGCTGCAGGGCCGCTGACCCCCCCCACACACACACACACCTATAGGAGCCATACGATGCTGCAGGGCCACTGCTCCCCCCACACACACCCCTATAGGAGCCATACGATGCTGCAGGGCCGCTGACCCCCCAAATACACACACCCCTATAGGAGCCATACGATGCTGCAGGGCCGCTGACCCCCCAAATACACACACCCCTATAGGGAGCCATACGGTGCTGCATGGGTCGCTGACACCCCAAATACACACACCCCTATAGAGGAGCCATCGGTGGCTGCAGGGCCGCTGACTCCCCCCCCCCATACACACACCCCTATAGAGGACCATACGATGCTGCAGGGTCGCTGACTCCCCCCACACACATACCCCTATAGGAGCCAACAATGGCTGCAAGGCCGCTGACCCCCAAATACACCACCCCTATAGGAGCCATTACGATGCTGCAGGCCCGCTGACTCCCCCCCCCCCATAACACACACACCTATAGGAAACCATACGCTGCAGGCCGCTGACCTCCCCCCCCCCCCCCATACACACACACCCCTATAGGAGTCCATACGATTCTGCAGGGCCACTGACTCCCCCCCCATACACACACCCCTATAGGAGCATATACGATGCTGGCAGGCCGCTGACTCCCCCCCCCCTAACACACACCCCTATAGGAGCCATACGATGCTGCAGGGCCACTGCCCCCCCCCCCATACACACACACCCCTATAGGAGCCATACGATGCTGCAGGGCACTGACCCCCCCCCCCCCCCATACACACACACCCCCTATAGGAGCCCATACGATGCTGCAGGCCACGGACCCCCCCCCCCATACACACCACCCCTTAGGAGCCATACGATGCTCAGGCACTGACCCCCCCCCCCCCATACACACACACACCTATAGGAGCCATACGATGCTGCAGGCCCCCCTCGCTAATCCCCCCGACACCCTCCCCCTCATAGGAGCCATACAATGCTGCAGGGCCCTGACTCCCCCACCCCCCCATACACACCCCTATAGAGACTATACGATGCTGCAGGACGCTGACTCCCGCCCCCTCCCATACACACACCCCTATAGGAGCCATACTATGCTGCAGGACGCTGACTCCCCCCCCCCATACACACACACCTATAGGAGCCATACGATGCTGCAGACGCTGACCCCCCCCATACACACACCCCCCTATAGGAGCCATACGATTGCTGCAGGACGCTGACTCCCCCCCCCCCCCCATACATCACACACCCCTATAGGGCCATACGATGCTGCAGGACGCTGACTCCCCCCCCCCATACACACACACACCACCCCTATAGAGCCATACGATGCTGCAGGACGCTGACCCCCGCCCCCCATACACACACACCCTATAGGAGCCATACGATGCTGCAGGACGCTGACTCTCCCCCCCCCCCCCCCCCCATACACAAACACCTATAGGAGCCATGCGATGCTGCAGGACGCTGACCCCCCCCCCCCCATACACACACACCCCTATAGGAACCATACGATGCTGCAGGACGCTGACCCTCACCCCCCCATACACACACACCCTATAGGAGCCACACGATGCTGCAGGACGCTGACCCCCCCCCCATACACACACCCCTATAGGAGCCCTACGATGCGGCAGGACGCTGACCCCCCCCCCCATACACACACCCCTATAGGAGCCATACGATGCTGCAGGACGATGACTCCCCCCCCCATACACACACACCCCTATAGGAGCCATACGATGCTGCAGGACGCTGACCCCCCCCCCCCCCCATACCACACACCTATAGGAGCCATACGATGCTGCAGGACGCTGACCCCCCCATACACACACACCTATAGGAGCCATACGATGCTGCAGGACGCTGACCCCCCCATACACACACACCCCTATAGGAGCCATACTATGCTGCAGGACGCTGACCCCCCCTACCACACACCCCCTATAGGAGCCATACGATGCGCAGGACGCTGACCCCCCCCCCTCCATACACACACCCCTATAGAGCCTACGTGCTGCAGGACGCTGACCCCCCCCCATACACACACCCCTATAGGAGCCATGCGATGCTGCAGGACGCTGACCCCCCCCCCCCCATACACACACACACCCCTATAGGAGCCATGCGATGCTGCAGGAAGCTGTGACTCCCCCCCCCCCCATACACACACACCTATAGGAGCCATGCGATGCTGCAGGACGCTGACCCCCCCCCCCCCCCCCATACACACACCCCTATAGGAGCCACCGATGCTGCAGGACGCTGACTCTCCCCCCCCTCATCCACACACACCTATAGGAGCCATGCGATGCTGCAGGACGCTGACCCCCCCCCCCCCATACACACACACCCTATAGGAGCCATGCGATGCTGCAGGACGCTGACTCCCCCCCCCCCCCATACACACACACCCCTATAGGAGCCATACGATGCTTGCAGGACGCTGACTCTCCCCCCCCATACACACACACCACCTATCGGAGCCATGCGATGCTGCAGGACGCTGAACCCCCCCCCCCCCATACCACACCACACCCCTATAGGAGCCATGCGATGCTGCAGGACGCTGACTCCCCCCCCCCCATACACCTCACCCCTTAGGAGCCATATACGATGCTGCAGGACGCTGACCCCCCCCCCCCCCCATACACACACACCCCTATAGGAGCCATACGATGCTGCAGGACGCTGACCCCCCCCCCCATACACACACCTATAGGAGCCATACGATGCCTGCAGGACGCTGACCCCCCCCATACACACACACCCCTATAGGAGCCATACGATGCTGCAGGACGCTGACCCCCCCCCCCATACACACACCCCTTAGGAGCCACACGATGCTGCAGGACGCTGACCCCCCCCCCAAAAACACAACACCCTATAGGAGCCACACGATGCTGCAGGACGCTGACCCCCCCCCCCATACACACACCCCTATAGGAGCCATACGATGGGGAGAGGCCCCTCCATGTGTTCCCGAGCTGGGGTCTCTTCCTCACCTGTGATATCTGCAGGACGCCGATCATTCTCTGCCCTGGCAGAACCTGTAATGAGACAGAGAGCGTCAGGATGGACCCCACCTACCTCCAGGGGAGAGACTATAGAATCCATAGAACATTCCAGATTTATAAACAATTAGTCACCATTTTATATCAGGAAATAAGGATTTGTACAATAGAAGAAGAGACGTTCCTATTTGGTGCAGTGTGTTTGCAGTTACAGAGGTCGGACGTTTCCTGGGGGTCCTGACCAGGTTTGCAGACCCTTCAGCAGGATTGTGTCCCCCTCCCCCATACACATCTTCTCCACAGCTTTTAGGGCTGTCACTGGGGTTTAGGTGTGGAGACTGGTAGACGCTCCAGGACCATGAGATGCTTCTTACCAAGCCGCTCCTAAGGTGTCCTGGCTGGGGGTCTCCTCCTTAGTTGTCCCGGCTGTGTGTTTCCTCCTTAGTTGTCCCGGCTGTGTGTTTCCTCCTTAGTTGTCCGATTGTGTGTTTCCTCCTTAGTTGTCCGATTGTGTGTTTCCTCCTTAGTTGTCCCGGCTGGGGTTTCCTCCTTAGTTGTCCCGGCTGTGTGTTTCCTCCTTAGTTGTTCCGATTGTGTGTTTCCTCCTTAGTTGCCCCGGCTGTGTGTTTCCTCCTTAGTTGCCCCGGCTGTGTGTTTCCTCCTTAGTTGTGCCGGCTGTGTGTTTCCTCCTTAGTTGTCCCGGCTGTGGGTCTCCTCCTTAGTTGTCCCGGCTGTGTGTTTCCTCCTTAGTTGTCCCGGCTGTGGGTCTCCTCCTTAGTTGTCCCGGCTGTGGGTTTCCTCCTTAGTTGTGCCGGCTGTGTGTTTCCTCCTTAGTTGTCCCGGCTGTGTGTTTCCTCCTTAGTTGTCCCGGCTGTGTGTTTCCTCCTTAGTTGTCCCGGCTGTGGGTCTCCTCCTTAGTTGTACCAGCTGTGTGTTTCCTCCTTAGTTGTCCCGGCTGTGGGTCTCCTTCTTAGTTGTCCCGGCTGTGTGTCTCCTCCTTAGTTGTCCCGGCTGTGTGTTTCCTCCTTAGTTGTCCCGGCTGTGGGTTTCCTCCTTAGTTGTCCCGGCTGTGGGTCTCCTTCTTAGTTGTCCCGGCTGTGTGTCTCCTCCTTAGTTGTCCCGGCTGTGGTGTTTCCTCCTTAGTTGTCCCGGCTGTGGGTCTCCTCCTTAGTTGTACCAGCTGTGTGTCTGCTCCTTAGTTGTCCCGGCTGTGGGTTTTCTCCTTAGTTGTCCCGGCTGTATCCTCCTGTATGAGTGTATATATCTCCCCATTCTGTGTAGGGGATCAGCAGTGTATTATATACTTATTATCCTCCTCCTGTATGAGTGTGTATATATATCTCCATTCTGTGTAGGTATACAGCAGTGTATTCTATACTTATTATCCTCTGTATGAGTGTGTATATATCTCCCCATTCTGAATAGGTATACAGCAGTGTATTATATACTTATTATCCTCCTCCTGTATGAGTGTATATATATATCCCCATTCTGTGTAGGTATACAGCAGTGTATTATATACCTATTATCCTCCTGTATGAGTGTATATATATCTCCATTCTGTGTAGGTATACAGCAGTGTATTATATACTTATTATCCCCCTGTATGAGTGTGTATATATCTCCATTCTGTGTAGGTATACAGCAGTGTATTATATACTTATTATACTCCTGTATGAGTGTGTACATATCTCCATTCTGTGTAGGTATACAGCAGTGTATTATATACTTATTCTTTTCCTGTATGAGTGTGTACATATCTCCATTCTGTGTAGGTATACAGCAGTGTATTATATACTTATTATCCTCCTGTATGAATGTGTATATATCTCCATTCTGTGTAGGTATACAGCAGTGTATTTTATACTTATTATCCCCCTGTATGAGTGTGTATATATCTCCATTCTGTGTAGGTATACAGCAGTGTTTTATATACTTATTATACTCCTGTATAAGTGTGTACATATCTCCATTCTGTGTAGGTATACAGCAGTGTATTATATACTTATTATCCTCCTGTATGAGTGTATATATATCTCCATTCTGTGTAGGTATACAGCAGTGTATTATATACTTATTATCCCCCTGTATGAGTGTGTATATATCTCCATTCTGTGTAGGTATACAGCAGTGTATTATATACTTATTATACTCCTGTATGAGTGTGTATATATCTCCATTCTGTGTAGGTATACAGCAGTGTATTATATACACACTCATATAGGAGGAGGATAATAAGTATCTCCATTCTGTGTAGGTATACAGCAGTGTATTATATACTTATTATCCTCCTCCTGTATGAGTGTATATATCTCTCCATTCTGTGTAGGTATACAGCAGTGTATTATATACTTATTATCCTCCTGTATGAGTGTGTATATATCTCTCCATTCTGTGTAGGTATACAGCAGTGTATTATATACTTATTATCCCCCTCCTGTATGAGTGTGTATATATCTCCCCATTCTGTGTAGGTATACAGCAGTGTATTATATACTTATTATCCCCCTGTATGAGTGTGTATATATCCCCATTCTGTGTAGGTATACAGCAGTGTATTATATACTTATTATCCTCCTGTATGAGTGTATATATATCTCCATTTTGTGTAGGTATACAGCAGTGTATTATATACTTATTATCCCCCTCCTGTATGAAAGTATATATATCTCCCCATTCTGTGTAGGTATACAGCAGTGTATTATATACTTATTATCCTCCTATATGATATAACTACAAGTAAATGAGACTTCTGTGACATCAGACTGTCCACTCAGGAAGCAGCACTGACTGACACTCACTGTCACCTGCAGTCAGTGAGACCCCCTCAATAACGGAGGTCCCACAGGTGGGGAGCACACACCACTTCTCACTACCTAGGCTTTCTGGCTGATGTTTTGGTCACTTCTGAATGTTGTTGGTGCTTTAACACTCGCAGTAGCATAAGACGGACTCTACAACCCACACAGGTGGCTCAGGTAGTGCAGCTCATCCAGGATGGCACATCAATGTGAGCCGTAGCAAGAAGGTTTTGCTGTGTCTGTCAGCGTAGTGTCCAGAGGCTGCAGGCTACCAGGAAACAGGCCAGTACACAAGGAGACGTGGAGGAGGCCATAGTGTCCAAAGGCTGGAGGTGCCACCAGGAGACAGGCCAGTACACCAGGAGACGTGGAGACGGCTGTAGTGTCCAGAGGCTACCAGGAGAAAGGCCAGTACACCAGGAAACGTGGAGGAGGCTGTAGTGGCCAGAGACTGGAGGCTACCAGGAGACAGGCCAGTACACCAGGAGACGTGGAGGAGGCCATAATGTCCAGAGGCTGGAGGTGCCACCAGGAGACAGGCCAGTACACCAGGAGACGTGGAGACGGCTGTAGTGTCCAGAGGCTGGAGGAGCTACCAGGAGACAGGCCAGTACACCAGGAAACGTGGAGGAGGCTGTAGTGGCCAGAGACTGGAGGCTACCAGGAGACAGGCCAGTACACCAGGAGACGTGGAGGAGGCCATAATGTCCAGAGGCTGGAGGCGCTACCAGGAGACGGGCCAGTACACCAGGAGACGTGGAGGAGGCCGTAGTGCCCAGAGGCTGCAGGTGCTACCAGGAGACAGGCCAGTACACCAGGAGACATGGAGGAGGCTGTAGTGTCCAGAGGCTGGAGATGCTACCAGGAGAAAGGCCAGTACACCAGGAGATGTGGAGGAGGCTGTTGTGTCCAGAGGCTGGAGATACTGCCAGGAGAGGGGGCAGTACACCAGGAGACATGGAGGAGGCTGTAGTGTCCAGAGGCTGGAGGTGCTACAAGGAGACAGGCCAGTACACCAGGAGACATGGAGAAGGCCGTATTGTCCAGAGGCTGAAGGCTACCAGGAGAAAGGCCAGTACACCAGGAGACGTGGAGGAGGCCATAATGTCCAGAGGCTGAGGCGCTACCAGGAGACGGGCCAGTACACCAGGAGACGTGGAGACGGCTGTAGTGTCCAGAGGCTACCAGGAGAAAGGCCAGTACACCAGGAAACGTGGAGGAGGCTGTAGTGGCCAGAGACTGGAGGCTACCAGGAGACAGGCCAGTACACCAGGAGACGTGGAGGAGGCCATAATGTCCAGAGGCTGGAGGCGCTACCAGGAGACGGGCCAGTACACCAGGAGACGTGGAGGAGGCCGTAGTGCCCAGAGGCTTGCAGGTGCTACCAGGAGACAGGCCAGTACACCAGGAGACATGGAGGAGGCTGTAGTGTCCAGAGGCTGGAGGTGCTACCAGGAGAAAGGCCAGTACACCAGGAGATGTGGAGGAGGCTGTTGTGTCCAGAGGCTGGAGATACTGCCAGGAGAGGGGGCAGTACACCAGGAGACATGGAGGAGGCCGTAGTGTCCAGAGGCTGGAGGTGCTACAAGGAGACAGGCCAGTACACCAGGAGACATGGAGAAGGCCCTATTGTCCAGAGGCTGAAGGCTACCAGGAGAAAGGCCAGTACACCAGGAGACAAGGAGAAGGCCATAGTGTCCAGAGGCTGGAGGCTACCAGGAGACAGGCCAGTACACCAGGACACAGGGAGGAGGCCATAGTGTCCAGAGGCTGGAGGCTACCAGGAGACATGCCAGTACACCAGGAGACGTGGAGGAGGCCATAGTGTCCAGAGGCTGGAGGTGCTACCAGGAGACAGGCCAGTACACCAGGAGACGTGGAGGAGGCCATAGTGTCCAGAGGCTGGAGGTGCTACCAGGAGACATGGAGGAGGCCATAGTGTCCAGAGGCTGGAGGTGCTATCAGGAGACGGGCCAGTACACCAGGAGACATGGAGGAGGCCATAGTGTCCAGAGGCTGGAGGTGCTATCAGGAGACAGGCCAGTACACCAGGAGACATGGAGGAGGCCGTAGTGTCCAGAGGCTGGAGGTTCTATCAGGAGACAGGCCAGTACACCAGGAGACATGGAGGAGGCCATAGTGTCCAGAGGCTGGAGGTGCTATCAGGAGACAGGCCAGTACACCAGGAGACATGGAGGAAGCCGTAGTGTCCAGAGGCTGGAGACACTGCCAGGAGACGGGGCAGTACACAAGGAGACGTGGAGGAGGCCGTAGTGTCCAGAGGCTGCAGGTGCCACCAGGAGCATGCCCGGGGAGGTCATACACCTCATCAGGAGCATGCCTGGGCCTTGTAGGGAGGTCATACACCTCATCAGGAGAATGCACGGGCCTTGTAGGGAGGTCATACAGCCGCCTCATCAGAAGCATGCCCGGGCCTTGTAGGGAGGTCATACACCTCATCAGGAGCATGCCCGGGCCTTGTAGGGAGGTCATACAGACAACTCATAAGGAGCATGCCCGGGCCTTGTAGGAAGGTCATACACCTCATCAGGAGCATGCCTGGGCCTTGTAGGGAGGTCATACACCTCATCAGGAGCATGCCCGGGCCTTGTAGGGAGGTCATACAGCCACCTCATCAGGAGCATGCCCGGGCCTTGTAGGAAGGTCATAACCTCATCAGGAGCATGCCCGAGCCTTGTAGGGAGGTCATACAGTCACCTCATCAGGAGCATGCCCGGGCCTTGTAGGGAGGTCATACACCTCATCAGGAGCATGCCCGGGCCTTGTAGGGAGGTCATACAAACACCTCATAAGGAGCATGCCGGGCCTTGTAGGAAGGTCATAACCTCATCAGGAGAATGCCCGGGCCTTGTAGGGAGGTCATACACCTCATCAGGAGCATGCCCGGGCCTTGTAGGGAGGTCATACATCTCATCAGGAGCATGCCCGGGCCTTGTAGGGAGGTCATACACCTCATCAGGAGCATGCCCGGGCCTTGTAGGGAGGTCATACAGGCACCTCATCAGGAGCATGCCCGGGCCTTGTAGGGAGGTCATACAGACACCTCATCAGGAGCATGCCCGAATATAGTGTAATACAGATGTGTAGTGGTGGATATAGTGGTACTGAGGTGTATAGGCACATATATAATAGTATAGGCACATATATAGATGTATAGGGTTTGATAATAAAGTCTCCCTGTCATTACAACTTTCAAAATCTAAATCAGAAGTAGATGTGATAACTAAAATTGTTTAGTTATCATAAAAGAAAACGGCACTTCCTGTTTTCTGACTTTTTTTTCTCACAAAAAAGGAAACAGTCAGAAAACAGGAAGTCCTGTGTATCTCAGGTCATCTGAGCGCTTACAGACAGAAGGCAGTCATGTGATTGATGCACACATTGCACCTTGACTCTCTGTACTGGCCGGAACTCCTGGGTTTAGTCTGTTTTTTTTCAGCCAGCACAAGTCTAAAAATCTGCCATCAGGAGACTGGACCTGGATACAGTAAGTATATAGCTGTTATATAGCAGCCTTCAGGAGACCGGACCTGGATACAGTAAGTATAGCTGTTATATAGCTGCCTTCAGGAGACTGGACCTGGATACAGTAAGTATAGCTGTTATATAACTGCCTTCAGGAGACTGGACCTGGATACAGTAAGTATAGCTGTTATATAGCTGCCTTCAGGAGACTGGACCTGGATACAGTAAGTATAGCTGTTATACAGCTGCCTTCAGGAGACTGGACCTGGATACAGTAAGTATAGCTGTTATACAGCTGCCTTCAGGAGACTGGACCTGGATACAGTAAGTATAGCTGTTATATACTGCCTTCAGGAGACTGGACCTGGATACAGTAAGTATAGCTGTTATATAACTGCCTTCAGGAGACTGGACCTGGATACAGTAAGTATAGCTGTTATATAGCTGCCTTCAGGAGACTGGACTTGGATACAGTAAGTATATATTATATAGCCGCCTTCAGGAGACTGGACCTGGATACAGTAAGTATATATTATATAGCAGCCTTCAGGAGACTGGACCTGGATACAGTAAGTATAGCTGTTATATAGCAGCCTTCAGGAGACTGGACCTGGATACAGTAAGTATAGCTGTTATATAGCAGCCTTCAGGAGACCGGACCTGGATACAGTAAGTATAGCTGTTATATAGCTGCCTTCAGGAGACTGGACCTGGATACAGTAAGTATAGCTGTTATATAGCAGCCTTCAGGAGACTGGACCTGGATATACAGTAAGTATAGCTGTTATATAGCAGTCAGGAGACTGGACCTGGATACAGTAAGTATAGCTGTTTATATAGCTGCCTTCAGGAGACTAGACCTGGTTATGGTAAGTATAGCTGTTATATAGCAGTCGTCAGGAGAGTGGACCTGGATACAGTAAGTATAGCTGTTATATAGCTGCCTTCAGGAGACTAGACCTGGTTATGGTAAGTATAGCTGTTATATAGCAGCCCTCAGGAGACTGAACCTGGATACAGTAAGTATAGCTGTTATATAGCTGCCTTCAGGAGACTGGACCTGGATACATTAAGTATAGCTGTTTATATAGCTGCCTTCAGGAGACTAGACCTGGTTATGGTAAGTATAGCTGTTATATAGCAGTCGTCAGGAGACTGGACCTGGATACAGTAAGTATAGCTGTTATATAGCTGCCTTCAGGAGACTGGACCTGGATACAGTAAGTATAGCTGTTTATATAGCTGCCTTCAGGAGACTAGACCTGGTTATGGTAAGTATAGCTGTTATATAGCAGTCGTCAGGAGAGTGGACCTGGATACAGTAAGTATAGCTGCCCCCAGGAGACTGAACCTGGATACAGTAAGTATAGCTGGTATATAGCTGCCTTCAGGAGACTAGACCTGGTTATGGTAAGTATAGCTGTTATATAGCTGCCCTCAGGAGACTGGACCTGGATACAGTAAGTATAGCTGTTATATAGTGGAGGAGTACAGGGTTGGATCAGCTCACTCCAGGTAGAGGACAGCTGGTTTCCCTGATTGCTTAGGGAAGTGGGTAGGTGCCGGATCCCTAGCGCGGCCGAGCATGGGTTCTCGAGTAGATACAAAGTAAAGTGTGCGGTCCAGCACTCCAAGGGCGTGTAGAAATATTTGTTCTAAAACGTAACTTTTAATTCATGCAGTTAAAATCATGCTCTAGAACAAACGCGTTTCGCACCTTGGCGCTTAATTATGGTTACAAAGAAAATTGTGCAAGCATATCCTATAAAGGCTAAAACAACCAATCATGGACGCCGCCAGTCCTGGCGTACTCATGTGGGGATCAATGAATATAATCTACACGTCATACAATGCAGGTCATGTGACTGAAACATGTTGCCTGAATGTGATTAAGTATAATAATAAAGCAGGTTGTTTTTTGTCATTCATTCCATGTGGCATCCTTGTGTTAGTCCAAATATATATCAGCTTTCTTATGTAAAGTTTCTTTTTTCCAATCGCCTCCTCTTATGGGGTTAGAGACTTTCTTTATGCCATAACATATGAAGCTTGTAGTATCACCACTGTGATTCTGTAGAAAATGTTCAGGCACCAGAAGTGTTGAGCCCCGATCCGCTCCTGACGCCCTGCAGATGTTCTCCTTTGCGTTCTTCAAGGGTCTTGTAGTGCAACCCACATACTTTAAGTCACATATTGTGCATTCTATCATGTAAACGATGTGGTGGCTGTTACAATGAATAAATTCCTGTACTTTGTAGTTCATGTTGTTAGTAATGTCTGTAAAATACTTTTTAGTCTCTAAGTATTTGCAAGTTTGGCATCTGTTCACACCACATTTGTAATTGCCTGTGATTTTATTATTTTTTGCATCACCTTCCGTGGTGTACATGCTTGGTGACAGCAAGTCTTTCAAAGATCGACCACGTCGAGCCACACAGCGGTGACCTCCTTCCAGAATAGCTGCCAAGATGTCACCCTGTCTCAGTATAGGTAAGTTTTTATTTAAAATTTTCACTATGTTTTCATATACTGTACTGTGTTGAGAAGGTTATAGCCGTTATTTGTGGCAGTAGTGGTACATTCTTTTATGGAACTCCTATTTTTTTAGCAGATCTCTTCTGTTTTTTGATTATATTTTCAGCTCTTTTTATAATTCCTTGTTTGTAGCCTCTTTGTTTTAAACGTTGAGTTACGATATAAAGATGTCTGGACAAAATTTCCTTCCATCGGAGCTTTCAGGGAGTTTATCCAAAAGGGGATTTCTGTAGATTGTAAATTACAGTAGCTGTGAAGCGGAGGATTATTGGAATTGTTGCTGATATATTCCACAAAGATTTTCATCTGTTGTTCTCCTCCCGTCCGCACAATCAAAATATCGCCTATAAAGCGGTCCGTACCACTTTATATGACGACTGAAAGGATTCTGCAAAGAAAAAATGTATTTTTCTTCCCACCAGGCTACATATAGGCCTGTGAGGGTTGGTGAGAATCTTGCTCCCATAGGAGCTCCTTGGATCTGTAGAAAAACTCCCCATTAAAAGAAAAATTTACAATCTACAGAAATCCCCTTTTTGGATAAACTCCTGAAAGCTCCGATGGAAGGAAATTTTGTCCAGACATCTTTATATCGTAACTCAACGTTTAAAACAAAGAGGCTACAAACAAGGAATTATAAAAAGAGCTGAAAATATAATAAAAAACAGAAGAGATCTGCTAAAAAATAGGAGTTCCATAAAAGAATGTACCACTGCTGCCACAAATACGGCTATACCCTTCTCAACACAGTACAGTATATGAAAACATACCTATACTGAGACAGGGTGACATCTTGGCAGCTATTCTGGAAGGAGGTCACCGCTGTGTGGCTCGACGTGGTCGATCTTTGAAAGACTTGCTGTCACCAAGCATGTACACCACGGAAGGTGATGCAAAAAATAATAAAATCACAGGCAATTACAAATGTGGTGTGAACAGATGCCAAACTTGCAAATACTTAGTGACTAAAAAGTATTTTACAGACATTACTAACAACATGAACTACAAAGTACAGGAATTTATTCATTGTAACAGCCACCACATCGTTTACATGATAGAATGCACAATATGTGACTTAAAGTATGTGGGTTGCACTACAAGACCCTTGAAGAAACGCAAAGGAGAACATCTGCAGGGCGTCAGGAGCGGATCGGGGCTCAACACTTCTGGTGCCTGAACATTTTCTACAGAATCACAGTGGTGATACTACAAGCTTCATATGTTATGGCATAAAGAAAGTCTCTAACCCCATAAGAGGAGGCGATTGGAAAAAGAAACTTTTACATAAAAAAGCTGAATATATATTTGGACTAAACCCAAGGATGCCACATGGAATGAGTTACAAAAACAACCTGCTTTATTATTATACTTAATCACATTCAGGCAACATGTTCAGTCACATGACCTGCATTGTATGACGTGTAGATTATATTCATTGATCCCCACAGGAGTACGCCAGGACTGGCGGCGTCCATGATTGGTTGTTTTAGCCATTATAGGATATGCTTGCACAATTTTCTTTGTAACCATAATTAAGCGCCAAGGCGCGAAACGCGTTTGTTTTAGAGCATGATTTTAACTGCATGAATTAAAAGTTACGTTTTAGAAACAAATATTTCTACACGCCTTGGAGTGCTGGACCGCACACTTTACTATATAGCTGCCTTCAGGAGACGGGACCTGGATTTTTGGTAAGTATAGCTGTTATATAGCTGCCTTCAGGAGACGGGACCTGAATTTTTGGTAAGTATAGCTGTTATATAGCTGCCTTCAGCAGACGGGACCTGGATTTTTAGTAAGTATAGCTGCCTTCAGGAGACGGGACCTGGATTTTTGGTAAGTATAGCTGTTATATAGCTGCCTTCAGCAGACGGGACCTGGATTTTTGGTAAGTATAGCTGTTATATAGCTGCCTTCAGGAGACGGGACCTGGATTTTTGGTAAGTATAGCTGTTATATAGCTGCCTTCAGGAGACGGGATCTGGATTTTTGGTAAGTATAGCTGTTATATAGCTGCCTTCAGGAGACGGGACCTGGATTTTTGGTAAGTATAGCTGTTATATAGCTGCCTTCAGGAGACGGGATCTGGATTTTTGGTAAGTATAGCTGTTATATAGCTGCCTTCAGGAGATGGGACCTGGATTTTTGGTAAGTATAGCTGTTATATAGCTGCCTTCAGCAGACGGGACCTGGATTTTTGGTAAGTATCGCTGTTATATAGCTGCCTTCAGGAGACGGGACCTGGATTTTTGGTAAGTATAGCTGTTATATAGCTGCCTTCAGGAGATGGGACCTGGATTTCTGGTAAATTCAGCTTTGTTTTACAGCATGATAACAACAAAATAAATAATGAATGAATGTGAGTTGCAGAATTGCTTTATATCACATCTATTGTTGATTTGTATTCGGAGTTTGCTGTATACAGATGTACAAGGGTATATATATATATATATATATATATATATGCAAGTGAATTTATTCACCCATTATGTGCAATACAACGTTTCAGTTTCTCAATGAACGTATGTGATGCTTGAAAAAGGTTTCATTGAGAAACTGAAACGTTGTATTGCACATAATGGGTGAATAAATTCACTCGCTTTATTCACTATATCTGGAGTGCTGCCTCATCGCTACGTTGTTTGGATTCAGCAGGAGTCTGAGTCTAACTCCTATAGGGGTGTGCACCCACCGAAGCTATTGCCGCACAGTGCCGTCTACACTCTCCATTTTGTGGTATATAGCAGTATATATAGATGTATGGGGGTATATATAGATGTATGGGGGTATATATAGATGTATAGCGATATATAGAGATGTATAGCAGTATATATAGATGTATGGGGGTATATATAGATAGATGTATGGGGGTATATATAGATAGATGTATGGGGGTATATACAGATGTATAGCAGTATATATAGATGTATAGCAGTATATATAGAGATGTATAGCAGTATATATAGATGTATAGCGATATATAGAGATGTATAGCAGTATATATAGATATATGGGGGTATATATAGATGTATGGGGGTATATATAGATGTATGGGGGTATATATACATGTATGGGGGTATATATAGATGTATGGGGGTATATATAGATGTATGGGGGTATATATAGATGTATGGGGGTATAAACAGAGGTATAACAGTATATATAGATGTATGGGGGTATATACAGAGGTATAGCAGTATATATAGATGTATAGCAGTATATATAGATGTATAGCAGTATATATAGATGTATAGCAGTATATATAGATGTATGGGGGTATAAACACAGGTATAACAGTATATATAGATGTATGGGGGTATATACAGAGGTATAGCAGTATATATAGATGTATAGCAGTATATACAGAGGTATAGCAGTATATATAGATGTATAGCAGTATATACAGAGGTATAGCAGTATATATAGATGTATGGGGGTATATATAGATGTATGGGGGTATATACAGAGGTATACCAGTACATATAGATGTATAGCAGTATATACAGAGGTATAGCAGTATATATAGATGTATGGGGGTATATATAGATGTATGGGGGTATATACAGAGGTATGGGGGTATATACAGAGGTATACCAGTATATATAGATGTATAGCAGTATATACAGAGGTATAGCAGTATACATAGATGTATGGGGGTATATATAGATGTATGGGGGTATATATAGATGTATGGGGGTATATACAGAGGTATACCAGTACATATAGATGTATAGCAGTATATACAGAGGTATAGCAGTATATATAGATGTATGGGGGTATATATAGATGTATGGGGGTATATACAGAGGTATGGGGGTATATACAGAGGTATACCAGTATATATAGATGTATAGCAGTATATACAGAGGTATAGCAGTATACATAGATGTATGGGGGTATATATAGATGTATGGGGGTATATATAGATGTATAGCAGAATATATAGATGTACAGCAGTATATACAGAGGTATACCAGTATATATAGATGTATAGCAGAATATATAGATGTATGGGGGTATATACAGAGGTATACCAGTACATATAAATGTATAGCAGTATATATATATGTATAAGGGTGGATATGGCTGTTTATGGTGTTATATACAGATGTATAGCAGTATATACAGAGGTATAGCAGTATATATAGATGTATGGGGGTATATATAGATGTATGGGGGTATAAATAGATGTATGGGGTATATATAGATGTATGGGGGTATAAACAGAGGTATAACAGTATATATAGATGTATGGGGGTATATACAGAGGTATAGCAGTATATATAGATGTATAGCAGTATATATAGATGTATAGCAGTATATACAGAGGTATACCAGTATATATAGATGTATAGCAGAATATATAGATGTATAGCGATATATAGAGATGTATAGCAGTATATATATATATATATGTATAAGGGTGGATATGGCTGTTTATGGTGTTATATACAGATGTATAGCAGTATATACAGAGGTATAGCAGTATATATAGATGTATGGGGGTATATATAGATGTATGGGGGTATATATAGATGTATAGCAGAATATATAGATGTATAGCAGAATATATAGATGTATGGGGGTATATATAGATGTATGGGGGTATATATAGATGTATAGCAGTATATATATATGTATAAGGGTGGATATGGCTGTTTATGGTGTTATATACAGATGTATAGGAGTGGATATGACTGTATATGAATATATGAGAGTATATACAGATGTATTGCGGTGTATATAGATGTATAGGAGAGGATATGACTGTATATAGTTATATGACAGTATATACAGATGTACAGGAAGCTTTATAGCCTTTTAGAAGTGAATAGAGCGGTATACAGACGTAAAGGTGTGTACAGATAATGCGATATATGAAGTTCCTCACCTCAGCACTTCCGTTTCTCTCGTCCCGTTATCTACACGGTCGCCGCCCTGATGGTCTCCGCGCACTTCGGTCGGTGATGACGCACTTCCGGATATCGGCTTCAGGCCGCCATGTTAGGAAGGGCAGAGGGACTGGTGCTTCCACTGTATTATGTATATCTATATATAAGCTGCTCACATCTGCCGTTAACCTGCCCCCTCCCACCCACCCCATATACCTGCACCTGTCCCCTCCGCCCCCATATACCTGCACCTGTCCCCTCCACCCATCCCCAATATACCTGCACCTGTCCCCTCCACCCACCCCATATACCTGCACCTGTCCCCTCCACCCACCCCATATACCTGCACCTGTACCCTCCACCCCCATATACCTGCACCTGTCCCCTCCACCCACCCCCATATACCTGCACCTGTCCCCTCCACCCACCCCATATACCTGCACCTGTCCCCTCCACCCCCATATACCTGCACCTGTCCCCTCCCCCCACCCCATATACCTGCACCTGTCCCCTCCACCCACCCCCATATACCTGCACCTGTCCCCTCCACCCACCCATATACCTGCACCTGTCCCCTCCACCCACCCCATATACCTGCACCTGTCCCCTCCGCCCCCATATACCTGCACCTGTCCCCTCCACCCACCCCATATACCTGCACCTGTCCCCACCACCCACCCCATATACCTGCACCTGTCCCCTCCACCCACCCCATATACCTGCACCTGTCCCCTCCACCCACCCCATATACCTGCACCTGTCCCCTCCACACACCCATATACCTGCACCTGTCCCCTCCACCCACCCCATATACCTGCACCTGTCCCCTCCACCCACCCCATATACCTGCACCTGTCCCCTCCACCCACCCCACATACCTG
This sequence comes from Dendropsophus ebraccatus, assembly GCF_027789765.1. Lineage (NCBI taxonomy): Eukaryota > Metazoa > Chordata > Amphibia > Anura > Hylidae > Dendropsophus > Dendropsophus ebraccatus. Next base: position 17,919 of record NW_027208709.1, read on the forward strand.
CACCTGTCCCCTCCACCCACCCCACATACCTGCACCTGTCCCCTCCGCCCCCATATACCTGCACCTGTCCCCTCCACCCACCCCACATACCTGCACCTGTCCCCTCCACCCACCCCATATACCTGCACCTGTCCCCTCCGCCCCCATATACCTGCACCTGTCCCCTCCACCCACCCCATATACCTGCACCTGTCCCCTCCACCCACCCCACATACCTGAACCTGTCCCCTCCACTACCATATACCTGCACCTGTCCCCTCCACCCACCCCACCTACCTGCACCTGTCCCCTCCACTACCATATACCTGCACCTGTCCCCTCCACCCACCCCATATACCTGCACCTGTCCCTCCACTACCATATACCTGCACCTGTCCCCTCCACCCACCCCCATACACCTGCACCTGTCCCCTCCACCCACCCCACATACCCGCACCTGTCCCCTCCCCCCACCCACCCACATACCTGCACCTGTCCCCTCCACCACCCCACATACCTGCACCTGTCCCCTTCACTACCATATACCTGCACCTGTCCCCTCCACTACCATATACCTGCACCTGTCCCCTCCACCCACCCCCATATACCTGCACCTGTCCCCTCCACCCACCCCACATACCTGCACCTGTCCCCTCCACTACCATATACCTGCACCTGTCCCCTCCACCCACCCCACATACCTGCACCTGTCCCCTCCACTACCATATACCTGCACCTGTCCCCTCCACCCACCCCATATACCTGCACCTGTCCCCTCCACCCACCCCATATACCTGCACCTGTCCCCTCCACTACCATATACCTGCACCTATCCCCTCCACCCACCCCCATACACCTGCACCTGTCCCTCCACCCACCCCACATACCTGCACCTGTCCCCTCCACCCACCCCACATACCTGCACCTGTCCCCTCCACCCACCCCCATATACCTGCACCTGTCCCCTCCACTACCATATACCTGCACCTGTCCCCTCCACCCACCCCATATACCTGCACCTGTCCCCTCCACTACCATATACCTGCACCTGTCCCCTCCACTACCATATACCTGCACCTGTCCCCTCCACTACCATATACCTGCACCTGTCCCCTCCACTACCATATACCTGCACCTGTCCCCTCCACTACCATATACCTGCACCTGTCCCCTCCACCCACCCCACATACCTGCACCTGTCCCCTCCACCCACCCCACATACCTGCACCTGTCCCCTCCACCCACCCCACATACCTGCACCTGTCCCCTCCACCCACCCCACATACCTGCACCTGTCCCCTCCACTACCATATACCTGCACCTGTCCCCTCCACCCACCCCACATACCTGCACCTGTCCCCTCCACTACCATATACCTGCACCTGTCCCCTCAACCACCCCCCCACATACCTGCACCTGTCCCCTCCCACCCACCCCCCTATATACCCTGCACCTGTCCCCTCCACCCCCATATACCTGCACCTGTCCCCTCTCACCCACCCCATATACCTGCACCTGTCCCCTCCACCCACCCCATATACCTGCACTGTCCCCTCCACCCACCCCCACACTACTGCACCTGTCCCCTCCACCCACCACCCATATACCTGCACCTGTTCCCCTCACCCACCCCCATATACCTGCACCTGTCCCCTCCACCCCATATACATGCACTAGTGCCCTCCACCCACCCAATATACCTGCACATACACTGCCTGTCTCACAACAGCTTATACAGTATACACACTGCCTGTCTCACAACAGCTTATACAGTGTATACACGCTGCCTGTCTCTTTTGGGGGTCCCTTCCTACCTAACTTCACCTAAAACCTTCCTCTCCCTGGTATACAGTCTCTCCCTGGTATACAGCCTGTCCCTCTCTAGTTCCAACCAGCAGGTGACACAAATCTAAAATCACTATTCTTCATTCAGGAGGTCACATGGTTTATCCAGCCAATCACAGTTAGAGTTTTTTTCCAAAGTCCCTGCCTACTCCTAGTGCCTGTCCCTCCCCCTGCATGTTTATTGGCTGGAAAAATGTGCCAGGGGAGTGTGGGAGGGCCAATCAATTTTTACAGTGTTTTTGCACGGATTTTCGAATACCTTAATAGCGTACTATTCCATCGAATAGTATTCACTCATCTCTAGTATATGGTGCCTGATTGAGAAGATATGGTGCCTGATAGAGAGGATATGGTGCCTGATAGAGAAGATATGGTGCCTGATAGAGAAGATATGGTGCCTGATAGAGGAGATATGGTGCCTGATAGAGAAGATATGGTGCCTGATAGAGGAGATATGGTGCCTGATAGAGGAGATATGGTGCCTGATAGAGGGGATATGGTGCCTGATAGAGGGGATATGGTGCCTGATAGAGGGGATATGGTGCCTGATAGAGAGGATATGGTGCCTTGATAGAGGGAGATATGGTGCCTGATAGATGGGATATGGTGCCTGATAGAGAGGATATGGTGCCTGATAGGATATGGTGCCTGATATATGTGTGACCTCCGCTGTTGGTAATGTGCACAGTGATATGGCGGTATACGTGTGACCTCTCCTGTTGGTAATGTGCACAGTGATATGGCGGTATATGTGTGACCTCTCCTGTTGGTAATGTGCACAGTGGTATGGCGGTATATGTGCACTGTTGGCAATGTGCACAGTGGTATGGCGGTATATTGTATGACCTCCGCTGTTGGTAATGTGCACAGTGGTATGGCGGTATATGTGTCATCTCTCGTGTTGGTAATGTGCACAGTGGTATGGCGGTATATGTGTGACCTCCGCTGTTGGTGATGTGCACAGTGGTATGGCGGTATATGTGTGACCTCCGCTGTTGGTAATGTGCACAGTGGTATGGCGGTATATTGTATGACCTCCGCTGTTGGTAATGTGCACAGAGGTATGGCGGTATATTGTATGACCTCCGCTGTTGGTAATGTGCACAGTGGTATGGCGGTATATGTGTGACCTCCGCTGTTGGTAATGTGCACAGTGGTATGGCGGTATATGTGTGACCTCCGCTGTTGGTAATGTGCACAGTGGTATGGCGGTATATGTGTGACCTCCGCTGTTGGGAATGTGCACAGTGTATGGCGGTATATTGTATGACCTCCGCTGTTGGTAATGTGCACAGTGGTATGGCGGTATATGTGTGACTCCGCTGTTGGTAATGTGCGACAGTGGTATGGCGGTATATGTGTTACCTCCGCTGTTGTTAATGTGCACAGTGGTATGGCGGTATATGTGTGACCTCCGCTGTTGTGTAATGTGCACAGTGTATGGCGGTATTGTGTGACCTCCGCTGGTTGGTAATGTGGCACAGTGGTATGGCGGTATATTTGTATGACCTCCGCTGTTGGTAATGTGCAGAGGTGGTATGGCGGTATATGTGTGACCTCCGCTGTTGGTAATGTGCACAGTGGTATGGCGGTATATTGTATGACCTCCGCTGTTGGTAATGTGCAGAGTGGTATGGCGGTATATGTGTGACCTCCGCTGTTGGTAATGTGCACAGTGGTATGGCGGTATATTGTATGACCTCCGCTGTTGGTAATGTGCACAGTGGTATGGCGGTATATGTGTGACCTCCGCTGTTGGTAATGTGCACAGTGGTATGGCGGTATATTGTATGACCTCCGCTGTTGGTAATGTGCAGAGTGGTATGGCGGTATATGTGTGACCTCCGCTGTTGGTAATGTGCACAGTGGTATGGCGGTATATGTGGACCTCCGCTGTTGGTAATGTGCACAGTGGTATGGCGGTATATGTGTGACCTCCGCTGTTGGTAATGTGCACAGTGGTATGGCGGTATATGTGTGACCTCCGCTGTTGGTAATGTGCACAGTGGTATGGCGGTATATGTGTGACCTCCGCTGTTGGTAATGTGCACAGTGGTATGGCGGTATATGTGTGACCTCCGCTGTTGGTAATGTGCACAGTGGTATGGCGGTATATTGTATGACCTCCGCTGTTGGTAATGTGCAGAGTGGTATGGCGGTATATGTGTGACCTCCGCTGTTGGTAATGTGCACAGTGGTATGGCGGTATATGTGTGACCTCCGCTGATGGTAATGTGCACAGTGGTATGGCGGTATATGTGTGACCTCCGCTGTTGTAATGTGCACAGTGGGTATGGCGGTATAATGTGTGACCTCCGCTGTTGGTAATGTGCACAGTGGTATGGCGGTATATGTGTGACCTCCGCTGTTGGTAATGTGCACAGTGGTATGGCAGATATATGTGTGACCTCCGCTGTTGGTAATGTGCACAGTGGTATGGCGGTATATGTGTGACCTCCGCTGTTGGTAATGTGCACAGTGGTATGGCGGTATATGTGTTGACCTCCGCTGTTGGTAATGTGCACAGTGGTGATGGCGGTATATGTGTGACCTCCGCTGTTGGTAATGTGCACAGTGGTATGGCGGTATATGTGTGACCTCCGCTGTTGGTAATTGCAGAGTGGTATGGCGGTATAATGTGTGACCTCCGCTGTTGGTAATGTGCACAGTGGTATGGCGGTATAGTGTGTGACCTCCGCTGTTGGTAATGTGCACAGTGGTATGGCGGTATATGTGTGACCTCCGCTGTTGGTAATGTGCACAGTGGTATGGCGGTATATGTGTGACCTCCGCTGTTGGTAATGTGCACAGTGGTATGGCGGTATGATGTGTGACCTCCGCTGTTGGTAATGTGCAGAGTGGTATGGCGGTATATGTGTGACCTCCGCTGTTGGTAATGTGCAGAGTGGTATGGCGGTATATGTGTGACCTCCGCTGTTGGTAATGTGCACAGTGGTATGGCGGTATATGTGTGACCTCCGCTGTTGGTAATGTGCACAGCTGGATATGTGTAATTTTTGCCGTTATGTCAGATGTTGCAGGTGTTTGTGTTATCAGTGCGGGGGGGGGGGGGGGGGTGACTCCCCCTCACTCTCCCTCACCATATGGAGTCTTCCCATGATGTCACTCAGCAGCATATATATAGCCCGGGGCCCCTGAGCGGCCATCACTGAGATGCTGAGACTGCTGGTGACCGGTGCTGCTGGCCGCAGTGGGTGAGTGCAACCCCGTCTCCTACCCTCCTATCCCCGAAATCCTATCCCCCGTCCTACTGTCCCCCTTACCCCCGTCCTAACTGTCCCCCGCCCTCCTGTCTTCTATTTCTGCTCTCCCCAGTCCCCCTGTCCCCCCCGTCCACCTTCCTGTGCCCCATCCTTCTGCCCCCCGTCCTCCACCTTCCTGTCCCTAGTCCTCCACCTTCCTGTCCCTAGTCCTCCACCTTCCTGTCCTCCGTCCTCCACCTTCCTGTCCCCCGTCCTCCACCTTCCTGTCCCCCATCCTTCTGCCCTCCGTCCTCCTGTCCCCCGTCCTCCACCTTCCTGTCCCCCCGTCCTCTTGTTCCCTTCCTTTCCCCCGTCTCCACCTTCCTGTCCCCCATCCTTCTGCCCTCCGTCCTCCTGTCCCCCGTCCTCCACCTTCCTTTCCCCCGTCCTCCACCTTCCTGTCCCCCATCCTTCTGCCCTCCGTCCTCCTGTCCCCCGTCCTCCACCTTCCTTTCCCCCATCCTCCACCTTCCTGTCCCCCGTCCTCTTGTTCCCTTCCTTTCCCCCGTCCTCCACCTTCCTGTCCCCCATCCTTCTGCCCTCCGTCCTCCTGTCCCCCGTCCTCCACCTTCCTGTCCCCCGTCCTCCACCTTCCTGTCCCCCATCCTTCTGCCCTCCGTCCTCCTGTCCCCTGTCCTCCACCTTCCTTTCCCCCGTCCTCCACCTTCCTGTCCCCCGTCCTCTTGTTCCCTTCCATGTCCCCCGTCCTCCTGTCCCCCGTCCTCCTGTCCCCTGTCCTCCACCTTCCTGCCCTCCGTCCTCCTGTCTCCCGTCCTCCGGTTCCCTGTCCTCCACCTACCTGTCCCCCGTCCTCCACCTTCCTGTCCCCCGTCCTAATGTCTCGTCCTCCACCTACCTGTCCCCCGTCCTCCTGTACCCTGTCCTCCACCTTCCTGTCCCCCGTCCTCCACCTTCCTGTCCCCCGTCCTCTTGTCCCCTTCCTGTCCCCCGCCCTCCTGTCCTCCACCTTCCTGTCCCCCGTCCTCCTGTTCCCTGTCCTCCACCTACCTGTCCCCCGTCCTCCACCTACCTGTCCCCTGTCCTCCTGTCCCCTGTCCTCCACCTTCCTGTCCCCCGTCCTCTTGTCCCCCGTCCTCCTGTCCCCTGTCCTCCACCTTCCTTTCCCCCGTCCTCCACCTTCCTGTTCCCCGTCCTCTTGTCCCCTTCCTGTCCCCCTTCCTCTACCTTCCTGTCCCCCGTCCTCCTGTCCCGTCCTCCACCTTCCTGTCCCCCGTCCTCCTGTCCCCCGTCCTCCACCTTCCTTTCCCCCGTCCTCCACCTTCCTGTTCCCCTTCCTCTACCTTCCTGTCCCCCGTCCTCCTGTCCCCCATCCTCCTGTCCCCTGTCCTAATGTCCCCTGTCCTCCACCTACCTGTCCCCCGTCCTCCTGTCCCCTGTCCTCCTGTCTCCCGTCCTCCTGTCCCCTGTCCTCCACCTACCTGTCCCCCGTCCTCCACCTTCCTGTCCCCCGTCCTAATGTCCCCTGTCCTCCACCTACCTGTCCCCCGTCCTCCTGTACCCTGTCCTCCACCTTCCTGTCCCCCGTCCTCCTGTCTTCCGTTCTCCTGTCCCTTGTCCTCCACCTACCTGTCCCCCGTCCTCCTGTCCTCCACCTTCCTGTCTCCCGTCCTCCTGTCCCTTGTCCTCCACCTACCTGTCCCTTGTCCTCCACCTACCTGTCCCCCGTCCTCCTGTCCTCCACCTTCCTGTCCCCCGTCCTAATGTCCTCTATCCTCCACCTACCTGTCCCCCGTCCTCCTGTCCCCTGTCCTCCACCTACCTGTCCCCCGTCCTCCTGTACCCTGTCCTCCTGTCCTCCACCTTCCTGTCCCCCGTTCTTGTGTCCCCCGCCCTCCTGTCCCCCGTCCTCCACCATCCTGTCCCCCGTCCTCCTGTCCCCCGTCCTCCACCATCCTGTCCTCCACCATCCTGTCCCCTGTCCCCCGTCCTCCTGTCCCCCGTCCTCCTGCTCTCCACCATCCTGTCCTCTGTCCTCCTTACCTCCACCTTCCTGTCCCCCGTTCTTGTGTCCCCTGCCCTCCTGTCCCCTGTCCTCCACCATCCTGTCCCCCGTCCTCCTGTCCCCTTCCTGTCCCCCGTCCTCCTGTCCCCTGTCCTCCACCATCCTGTCCCCCGTCCTCCTGTCCCCCGCCCTCCACCATCCTGTCCTCCACCATCCTGTCCCCCGTCCTCCTGTCCCCCGTCCTCCTGCCCTCCACCATCCTGTCCCCCGCCCTCCTGTCCCCTTTCCTGTCCCCTGTCCTCCACCATCCTGTCCCCCGTCCTCCTGTACCCCGCCCTCCACCATCCTGTCCTCCACCATCCTGTCCCCCGTCCTCCTGTCCCCCGTCCTCCTGTCCCCCGCCCTCCTGTCCCCTGCCCTCCTGTCCTCCACCATCCTGTCCCCTGCCCTCCTGTCCTTCACCATCCTGTCCCCCGCCCTCCTGTCCCCTGCCCTCCACCATCCTGTCCCCCGCCCTCCTGTCCCCTGCCCTCCACCATCCTGTCCCCTGCCCTCCTGTCCTCCACCATCCTGTCCTCCACCATCCTGTCCTCCACCATCCTGTCCCCTGCCCTCCACCATCCTGTCCCCCGTCCTCCTGTCCCCCGCCCTCCACCATCCTGTCCTCCACCATCCTGTCCCCCGTCCTCCTGTCCCCCGTCCTCCTGCCCTCCACCATCCTGTCCCCTTCCTGTCCCCCGTCCTCCTGTCCCCTGTCCTCCACCATCCTGTCCCCCGTCCTCCTGTCCCCCGCCCTCCACCATCCTGTCCTCCACCATCCTGTCCCCCGTCCTCCTGTCCCCCCGCCCTCCTGTCCCCTGCCCTCCTGTCCTCCACCATCCTGTCCCCCGCCCTCCTGTCCTTCTCCATCCTGTCCCCCGCCCTCCTGTCCCCTGCCCTCCACCATCCTGTCCCCCGCCCTCCTGTCCCCTGCCCTCCACCATCCTGTCCCCTGCCCTCCTGTCCTCCACCATCCTGTCCTCCACCATCCTGTCCCCCGTCCTCCTGTCCCCTGTCCTCCACCATCCTGTCCTCCACCATCCTGTCCCCTGCCCTCCTGTCCTTCACCATCCTGTCCCCCGCCCTCCTGTCCCCTGCCCTCCACCATCCTGTCCCCTGCCCTCCACCATCCTGTCCCCTGCCCTCCTGTCCTCCACCATCCTGTCCTCCACCATCCTGTCCCCCGTCCTCCTGTCCCCCGCCATCCTGTCCCCCGTCCTCCTGCCCTCCACCATCCTGTCCCCCGTCCTCCTGTCCCCCATTCTCTCTCCTACTAACTAGTTGTGTCCGTCTTTCGCTTTCTCAGCCTCCCATGGCTGCGGGGTGCCCACTTACCGGCCCACCACTCGTATTGTCAATGGAGAAGACGCAGTGCCGTACAGCTGGCCCTGGATGGTGAGTGACTGCTATACTGCTATCCTGCTGCCTACAGAATAGTGAGCGCAGCTCTGGAGGATAAGGATCGTGAGCGCAGCTCTGGAGGATGGGATTATTCAGCGCAGCTCTGGAGGATAAGGATCGTGAGTGCAGCTCTGGAGGATGGGATTAGTGAGTGCAGCTCTGGAGGATGAGAATAGTGAGCGCAGCTCTGGAGGATGGGATTAGTGAGCGCAGCTCTGGAGGATGAGAATAGTGAGCGCAGCTCTGGAGGATGAGAATAGTGAGCGCAGCTCTGGAGGATGAGAATAGTGAGCGCAGCTCTGAAGGATGGGATTAGTGAGCGCAGCTCTAAAGGGTGGGATTAGTGAGCGCAGCTCTGGAGGATGGGATTAGTGAGTGCAGCTCTGGAGGATGGGATTAGTGAGTGCAGCTCTGGAGGATGAGAATAGTGAGCGCAGCTCTGGAGGATGAGAATAGTGAGCGCAGCTCTGGAGGATGGGATTAGTGAGTGCAGCTCTGGAGGATGAGAATAGTGAGCGCAGCTCTGGAGGATGAGAATAGTGAGCGCAGCTCTGAAGGATGGGATTAGTGAGCGCAGCTCTGGAGGATGGGATTAGTGAGCGCAGCTCTGGAGGATGAGAATAGTGAGCGCAGCTCTGGAGGATGGGATTAGTAACGCAGCTCTGGAGGATAAGGATTGTGAGTGCAGCTCTGGAAGACATGCTGTGCCCCCATATACTGATCTCCTCTCTGGTGACTTCCAGGCGTCTCAGCAGGTTCTGTATGATGGCGATTACGTCCATAACTGTGGCGCCAGCCTGATCGCAGCACGCTGGGTACTGACTGCAGCACATTGCATCAAGTAGGTTCATAGGAGTGAGGGGCGGTATAACACTGATCATCCTGTATATAATACACCAGGGGCCGGTATAACACTGATCATCCTGTACACCAGGGGGCGGTATAACACTGATCATCCTGTACACCAGGGGGCGGTAATAACACTGATCATCCTGTACACCAGGGGGCGGTATAAACACTGATCATCCTGTACACCAGGGGGCGGTATAACACTGATCATCCTGTATATAATACACCAGGGGGCGGTATAACACTGATCATCCTGTACACCAGGGGGCGGTATAACACTGATCATCCTGTACACCAGGGGGCGGTATAACACTGATCATCCTGTATATAATACACCAGGGGGCGGTATAACACTGATCATCCTGTATATAATACACCAGGGGGCGGTATAACACTGATCATCCTGTACACCAGGGGGCGGTATAACACTGATCATCCTGTACACCAGGGGGCGGTATAACACTGATCATCCTGTATATAATACACCAGGGGGCGGTATAACACTGATCATCCTGTACACCAGGGGGCGGTATAACACCGATCATCCTGTACACCAGGGGGCGGTATAACACCGATCATCCTGTACACCAGGGGGCGGTATAACACTGATCATCCTGTATATAATACACCAGGGGGCGGTATAACACTGATCATCCTGTACACCAGGGGGGCGGTATAACACTGATCATCCTGTACACCAGGGGGCGGTATAACACTGATCATCCTGTACACCAGGGGGCGGTATAACACTGATCATCCTGTATATAATACACCAGGGGGCGGTATAACACTGATCATCCTGTACACCAGGGGGCGGTATATACACTGATCATCCTGTATATAATACACACAGGGGGGGGCGGTATAACACTGATCATCCTGTACACCAGGGGGCGGTATAACACTGATCATCCTGTACACCAGGGGGCGTATAACACTGATCATCCTGTATATAATACACCGAGGGGGCGGTATAAACACTGATCATCCTGTACACCAGGGGGCGGTATACCACTGATCATCCTGTACACCAGGGGGCGGTATAACACTGATCATCCGTATATAATACACCAGGGGGCGGTATAACACTGATCATCCTGTATATAATACACCAGGGGGGCGGTATAACACTGATCATCCTGGTACACCAGGGGGGCGGTATAACACTGATCATCCTGTACACCATGGGGCGGTAGAACACTGATCATCCTGTATATAATACACCAGGGGGCGTATAACACTGATCATCCTGTACACCAGGGGGCGGTAATAACACCGATCATCCTGTACACCAGGGGGCGGTATAACACCGATCATCCTGTACACCAGGGGGCGGTATAACACTGATCATCCTGTATATAATACACCAGGGGGGCGGTATAACACTGATCATCCTGTACCCAGGGGGCGGTATAACACTGATCATCCTGTACACCAGGGGGCGGTATAACCACTGATCATCCTGTACACTAGGGGGCGGTATAACACTGATCATCCTGTATATAATACACCAGGGGGGCGGTATAACACTGATCATCCTGTACACCAGGGGGGCGGTATAAACACTGATCATCCTGTATATAATACACCAGGGGGGCGGTATAAACACTGATCATCCTGTACACCAGGGGGCGGTATAACACTGATCATCCTGTATATAATACACCAGGGGGCGGTATAACACTAATCATCCTGTACACCAGGGGGGCGGTATAACACTGATCATCCTGTACACCAGGGGGCGGTATAACACTGATCATCCTGTACACCAGGGGGGCGGTATACACTGATCATCCTGTATATAATACACCAGGGGGCGTAATAACACTGATCATCCTGTACACCAGGGGGCGGTATAACACTGATCATCCTGTATATAATACACCAGGGGGCGGTATAACACTGATCATCCTGTACACCAGGGGGCGGTATAACACTGATCATCCTGTACACCAGGGGGGCGGTATAACACTGATCATCCTGTACACCAGGGGGCGGTATAACACTGATCATCCTGTATATAATACACCAGGGGGCGGTATAACACTCATCATCCTGTATATAATACACCAGGGGGCGGTATAACACTGATCATCCTGTATATAATACACCAGGGGGGCGGTATAACACTCATCATCCTGTACACCAGGGGGCGGTATAAACACTGATCATCCTGTATATAATACACCAGGGGGCGGTATAACACTGATCATCCTGTACACCAGGGGGCGGTATAACACTGATCATCCTGTACACCAGGGGGCGGTATAACACTGATCATCCTGTACACCAGGGGCGGTATAACACTGATCATCCTGTATATAATACACCAGGGGGCGTATAACAATGATCATCCTGTACACCAGGGGGCGGTATAACACTGATCATCCTGTATATATTACACCAGGGGGCAGTATAACACTATCATCCTGTACACCAGGGGGCGGTATAAACAACTGATCATCCTGTATAATAATACACCAGGGGGCGGTATAACACTGATCATCCTGTATATAATACACCAGGGGCGGTATAACACTGATCATCCGGTATATAATACACCAGGGGGCGGTATAACACTGATCATCCTGTACACCAGGGGGCGGTATAAACACTGATCATCCTGTACACAGGGGGGCGGTATAAGCACTGATCATCCTGTACACCAGGGGGCGGTATAACACTGATCATCCTGTATATATACACCAGGGGGCGGTATAACCATGATCATCCTGTACACCAGGGGGCGGTAATAACACTGATCATCCTGTATATATTACACCAGGGGGCGGTATAACACTGATCATCCTGTATATAATAAACCAGGGGGCGGTATAACACTGATCATCCTGTATAATACACCAGGGGGCGGTATAACACTGATCATCCTGTACACCAGGGGGCAGTATAACACTAATCATCCTGTACGCCAGGGGGCGGTATAACACTGATCATCCTGTATATAATACACCAGGGGGCGGTATAACACTGATCATCCTGTATATAATACACCAGGGGGCGGTATAACACTGATCATCCTGTATATAATACACCAGGGGGGCGGTATAGACACTGATCATCCTGTACAACCAGGGGGCGGTATAACACTGATCATCCTTTATATAATACACCAGGGGGCAGTATAACACTGATCATCCTGTACACCAGGGGGCGGTATAACACTAATCATCCTGTACACCAGGGGGCGGTATAACACTGATCATCCTTTATATAATACACCAGGGGGCAGTATAACACTGATCATCCTGTACACCAGGGGGCGGTATAACACTGATCATCCTGTACACCAGGGGGCGGTATAACACTAATCATCCTGTACACCAGGGGGCGGTATAATACTGGATCATCCTGTATATATTACACCAGGGGGCAGTATATAACACTGATCATCCTGGTATATATTACACCAGGGGGCGGTATAACACTGATCATCCTAGTATATAATACACCAGGGGAGCGGTATAACACTGATCATCCTGTACACCAGGGGGCGGTATAACACTGATCATCCTGTACACCAGGGGCGGTATAACACTCATCATCCTGTATATAATACACCAGGGGGCGGTATAATACTGATCATCCTGTATATAATACGCCAGGGGCGGTATAACACTGATCATCCTGTACACCAGGGGCGGTATAACACTGATCATCCTGTATATAATACACCAGGGGGCGGTATAACACTGATCATCCTGTACACCAGGGGGCGGTATAACACTGATCATCCTGTATATATTACACCAGGGGGCAGTATAATACTGATCATCCTGTATATATTACACCAGGGGGCGGTATAACACTGATCATCCTGTATATAATACACCAGGGGGCGGTATAACACTGATCATCCTGTACACCAGGGGGCGGTATAACACTGATCATCCTGTATATAATACACCAGGGGGCGGTATAATACTGATCATCCTGTATATAATACGCCAGGGGGCGGTATAACACTGATCATCCTGTACACCAGGGGGCGGTATAACACTGATCATCCTGTATATAATACACCAGGGGGCGGTATAACACTGATCATCCTGTACACCAGGGGGCGGTATAACACTGATCATCCTGTATATATTACACCAGGGGGCAGTATAATACTGATCATCCTGTATATATTACACCAGGGGGCGGTATAACACTGATCATCCTGTATATAATACACCAGGGGGCGGTATAACACTGATCATCCTGTACACCAGGGGGCGGTTTAACACTGATCATCCTGTATATAATACACCAGGGGGCGGTATAACACTGTTCATCCTGTACACCAGGGGGCGGTATAACACTGATCATCCTGTACACCAGGGGGCGGTATAACACTGATCATCCTGTACACCAGGGGGCGGTATAACACTGATCATCCTGTACACCAGGGGGGCGGTATAACACTGATCATCCTGTACACCAGGGGGCGGTATAACACTGATCATCCTTTATATAATACACCAGGGGGCGGTATAACACTGATCATCCTGTACACTAGGGGGCGGTATAACACTGATCATCCTGTATATAATACACCAGGGGGCGGTATAACACTGATCATCCTGTATATAATACACCAGGGGGCGGTATAACACTGATCATCCTGTATATAATACACCAGGGGGCGGTATAACACTGATCATCCTGTATATAATACACCAGGGGGCGGTTATAACACTGATCATCCTGTATATAATACACCAGGGGGCGGTATAACACTAATCATCCTGTACACCAGGGGGCGGTATAACACTGATCATCCTGTACACTAGGGGGCGGTATAACACTGATCATCCTGTATATAATACACCAGGGGGCAGTATAACACTAATCATCCTGTATATAATACACCAGGGGGCAGTATAACACTGATCATCCTGTACACCAGGGGGCGGTATAACACTGATCATCCTGTACACCAGGGGGCGGTATAACACTGATCATCCTGTATATAATACACCAGGGGGCGGTATAACACTGATCATCCTGTACACCAGGGGGCGGTATAACACTGATCATCCTGTACACCAGGGGGCGGTATAACACTGATCATCCTGTACACCAGGGGGCGGTATAACCCTGATCATCCTGTACACCAGGGGGTGGTATAACACTAATCATCCTGTACACAAGGGGGCGGTATAACACTGATCATCCTTTATATAATACACCAGGGGGCGGTATAACACTGATCATCCTGTATATAATACACCAGGGGGCGGTATAACACAGATCATCCTGTACACCAGGGGGCGGTATAACACTGATCATCCTGTATATAATACACCAGGGGGCGGTATAACACTGATCATCCTGTATATAATACACCAGGGGGCGGTATAACACTCATCATCCTGTATATAATACATCAGGGGGCGGTATAACACTGATCATCCTGTTCACCAGGGGGCGGTATAACACTGATCATCCTGTATATAATACACCAGGGGGCAGTATAACACTGATTATCCTGTACACCAGGGGGCGGTATAACACTGATCATCCTGTATATAATACATCAGGGGGCGGTATAACACTGATCATCCTGTATAATACACCAGGGGCGGTATAACACTGATCATTCTGTACACCAGGGGGCGGTATAACACTCATCATCCTGTACACCAGGGGGCGGTATAACACTGATCATCCTGTACACCAGGGGGCGGTATAACACTGATCATCCTGTACACCAGGGGGCGGTATAACACTGATCATCCTGTACACCAGGGGGCGGTATAACACTGATCATCCTGTATATATTACACCAGGGGGGCGGTATAACACTGATCATCCTGTACACCAGGGGGCGGTATAACACTAATCATCCTGTACACCAGGGGGGCGGTATAACATTGATCATCCTGTACACCAGGGGGCAGTATAACACTGATCATCCTGTACACCAGGGGGGCGGTATATACACTGATCATCCTGTATATAATACGCCAGGGGGGCGGTATAACACTGATCATCCTGTACACCAGGGGGCGGTATAACACTGATCATCCTGTATATAATACCACCAGGGGGCGGTATAACACTGATCATCCTGTACACCAGGGGGCGGTATAAACACTGATCATCCTGTATATAATACACCAGGGGGCGGTATAACACTGATCATCCTGTACACCAGGGGGCGGTATAACACTGATCATCCTGTATATAATACACCAGGGGGCGGTATAACACTGATCATCCTGTACACCAGGGGGCGGTATAAACACTGATCATCCTGTATATAATACACCAGGGGGCGGTATAACACTGATCATCCTGGTACACCAGGGGCGGTATAACACTGATCATCCTGTACACCAAGGGGCGGTTTAACACTGATCATCCTGTACACCAGGGGGGCGGTATAACACTGATCATCCTGTATATAATACGCCAGGGGGCGGTATAACACTGATCATCCTGTACACCAGGGGGCGGTATAACACTGATCATCCTGTATATAATACACCAGGGGGCGGTATAACACTGATCATCCTGTACACCAGGGGGCTGTATAACACTGATCATCCTGTATATAATACACCAGGGGGCGGTATAAAACTGATCATCCTGTATATAATACACCAGGGGGCGGTATAACACTCATCATCCTGTATATAATACACCAGGGGGCGGTATAACACTGATCATCCTGTACACCAGGGGGGCGGTATAACACTGATCATCCTTTATATAATACACCAGGGGGCGGTATAACACTCATCATCCTGTATATAATACACCAGGGGGCGGTATAACACTGATCATCCTGTACACCAGGGGGCGGTATAACACTGATCATCCTGTATACCAGGGGGCGGTATAACACTGATCATCCTGTACACCAGGGGGCGGTATAACACTGATCATCCTGTACACCAGGGGGTGGTATAACACTAATCATCCTGTACACAAGGGGGCGGTATAACACTGATCATCCTTTATATAATACACCAGGGGGCGGTATAACACTGATCATCCTGTATATAATACACCAGGGGGCGGTATAACACAGATCATCCTGTATACCAGGGGGCGGTATAACACTGATCATCCTGTATATAATACACCAGGGGGCGGTATAACACAGATCATCCTGTATACCAGGGGGCAGTATAACACTGATCATCCTGTAGATAATACACCAGGGGGCGGTATAACACATCATCCTGTACACCAGGGGGGCGGTATAACACTGATCATCCTGTATATAATACACCAGGGGGCGGTATAACACTGATCATCCTGTATATAATACACCAGGGGGCGGTATAACACTCATCATCCTGTATATAATACATCAGGGGGCGGTATAACACTCATCATCCTTTATATAATACACCAGGGGGCGGTATAACACTGATCATCCTTTATATAATACACCAGGGGGGCGGTATAAACACTCATCATCCTGTACACCAGGGGCGGTATAACACTCATCATCCTGTATATAATACACCAGGGGGCGGTATAACACTGATCATCCTGTACACCAGGGGGCGGTATAACACTGATCATCCTGTACACCAGGGGGCGGTATAACACTGATCATCCTTTATATAATACACCAGGGGGCGGTATAACACTGATCATCCTGTACACCAGGGGACAGTATAACACTGATCATCCTGTATATAATACACCAGGGGGCGGTATAATACGAATCATATTTCGGTTTCAGCCTCCGTAAGACGTATCGCATCGTTTTGGGGGAGCACGACCGCCGGGTGGAGGAGGGACATGAACAATACTTCCACCTTAACCCTGAAGACTTTTTTGTTCACCCGAAGTGGGACAACAGTTGCCCTGAGTGCGGGTAAGTGCCATCCTCCTCCTCTCTGACTCCTGGATATCATGTGACTGATCAGGTGACTTGCAGGGTCCGTAGGCTGTGGCTGTGTCAGTCATCCAGTCCTTCTTCTCCCTCAGTTATGATATCGCCCTCATCAAGTTACCCCGAGAGGCAGAACTGAATGAGGAGGTGCAGCTGGGGTGCCTGCCCCGCCCCCGAGGAGCCCCGCTCTATGCCGACCAGGAGTGTTACCAAGCAGGATGGGGACTGATAGCCCGTGAGTGACCGCAGCTGTATACCTATATGTATGTATATATATAGGTGTGTATACCTGTATATATAGGTGGAGGTGTATACCAGTGCATATATATATAGGGGAGGTGTATACCTGTATATATAGGGGGAGCTGTATACCTGTATATATAGGGGGAGCTGTATAGCTGTATATATAGGGGGAGCTGTATATATATAGGGGCCAGGAGGAGCTGTATATATATATATATATATATATATATATATATATATATATAGGGGGAGGTGTATAGCTGTAGATATATATATATATAGGGGGAGGTGTATAGCTGTAGATATAGGGGGCAGGAGGAGCTGTATATATATATATATATAGGGGGAGGTGTATAGCTGTATATATAGGAGGAGCTGTATACCGGTGTGTGTATATATATATATGGGGAGGTGTATAGCTGTAGATATAGGGGGCAGGAGGAGCTGTATACCTCTATATACATAGATGGGTTCTAGGATCCCCCATTAACCCTTCTGTGCCCTGTGCAGATAATGGCCCTCAGGCCTCAGTCCTCCAGCAGGCTATGCTGCCCATTGTGATGACTCCCATTGCTCCCAGTTGGACTGGTGGGCGAGTTGGTGAACGAGCTGATGCTCTGCGCCGGAGGACGCAATAAGGCCAGCTGCAGTGTGAGTTATTTGGTGGGCGGGACTGTGATGGAGGCTCCGCCCTTTGTTTGGGGTAGTCCCCAGCCTTCCAGTATGATGGGAGTATTCATCCATGTGCTTTGTGTGTGATCAGAGTGACTCCGGGGGACCCCTGAACTGTCAGGACACAGACGGACGCTGGTACATCCAGGGGATCGTCAGCTTCGGACCCCCCACCTGTAACGCGCCCAAGAGACCCTCCGTATTCACCCGCGTGTCACTATTCACTGATTGGATAAATGAGGTGAGAGGGGGCGGAGTCAGAGATCACACTGATCAGACTAGGATGGGGCGGGGTCAGGGATCACACTGATCAGACTAGGATGGGGCGGGGTCAGGGATCACACTGATCAGACTAGGAGGGGGCGGGGTCAGGGATCACACTGATCAGACTAGGAGGGGGCGGGGTCAGGGATCACACTGATCAGACTAGGAGGGGGCGGGGTCAGAGATCACACTGATCAGACTAGGAGGGGGCGGAGTCAGGGATCACACTGATCAGACTAGGAGGGGCGGGGTCAGGGATCACACTGATCAGACTAGGAGGGGGTGGGGTCAGGGATCACACTGATCAGACTAGGAGGGGGCGGGGTCAGAGATCACACTGATCAGACTAGGAGGGGGCGGGGTCAGGGATCACACTGATCAGACTAGGAGGGGGCGGAGTCAGGGATCACACTGATCAGACTAGAAGGGGGCGGGGTCAGGGATCACACTGATCAGACTAGGAGGGGGCGGAGTCAGGAATCACACTGATCAGACTAGGAGGGGGCAGGGTCAGGGATCACACTGATCAGACTAGGAGGGGGCGGGGTCAGGGATCACACTGATCAGACTAGGAGGGGGCGGAGTCAGGGATCACACTGATCATACTAGGAGGGGGCAGGGTCAGGGATCACACTGATCAGACTAGGAGGGGGCGGGGTCAGGGATCACACTGATCAGACTAGGAGGGGGCGGGGTTAGGGATCACACTGATCAGACTAGGATGGGGTGGGGTCAGGGATCACACTGATCAGACTAGGAGGGGCGGGGTCAGGGATCACACTGATCAGACTAGGCGGGGGCGGGGTCAGGGATCACAATGATCAGAGAAGGAGGGGCGGGGTCAGGGATCACACTGATCAGACTAGGCGGGGGCGGGGTCAGGGATACACTGATCAGACTAGGAGGGGGCGGGGTCAGGGATCACAATGATCAGAGAAGGAGGGGCGGGGTCAGGGATCACACTGATCAGACTAGGCGGGGGCGGGGTCAGGGATCACACTGATCAGACTAGGAGGGCCGGGGTCAGGGATCACAATGATCAGAGAAGGAGGGGCGGGGTCAGAGATCCCATGATCATACAGAAATGGGGCGGGATCTGAGGTCATGTGATCATACAGGAATGCACGGTCAGCAATCACACTCCTAGTTCTCGTATTTACAGACAATCACCAGAAGCTAATTGTTGGCGATGCGTTTCCTGGGGACGTGGATTACTGATGCACAGACGTCATATGGTGATCAGGATTCATGGCGGCCAAACCACCCCCCGAGACCTCCAATAAAGAGAGAAACTGCACCTTCTGTTTTTTCCTTTCTTTATTAGTCAGTATTGACAGCAGCGCAGAGTATTTTAGGGTCTCCTGTCTGGTCTCCTGGTTAGTGGAGGGAGGTGCTGTAACTAAAGGAGACCCCATGGTGATACATTGCCCCCCAGCGCACTGTCGCCCCTTGGGTATACATTGCCCCCCAGCGCACTGTCGCCCCATGGGTATACATTGCCCCCCAGCACACTGTCGCCCCATGGGTATACATTGCCCCCCAGCGCACTGTCGCCCCATGGGTATACATTGCCCCCCAGCGCACTGTCGCCCCATGGGTATACATTGCCCCCCAGCGCACTGTCGCCCCATGGGTATACATTGCCCCCCAGCGCACTGTCGCCCCATGGGTATACATTGCCCCCCAGCGCACTGTCACCCCTGGGTATACATTGCCCCCCAGCGCACTGTCGCCCCTTGGGTATACATTGCCCCCCAGCGCACTGTCGCCCCATGGGTATACATTGCCCCTAGCGCACTGTTGTGGCTCGGTCTCCGGGATCTGTATCCTCTTCCCAGGCCGTACAGTACAGCAGTCAGACCGCTGCCATTGGGAATGTTACACAGGTTTCCTCAAGGTGATAGGAGGCGTCTGGGCCGTGTCACCACCCGCTGATTACTTATCTTGTTTGCTTTGGCTGGCGCTGGCTCTGTAGTGACTCCACAATGTCCTCTATGCTGCGGGAGGCCTCCGGCTGTAACTCCACGCCAGTCAGACATATAGGAGATGCCTCCTCATGAGGGGTGACAGCTACTGAATCCTCTGAACCAGATAGAAGATATGGAGAAGAGACATGAGATGTTAGGAAGGAGACGCGAGATATGGGGGAAAATATGTAAGATACAGGGAAGAGACGCGAGATATGGGGAAGAGATGCGAGATATGGGGGAAGAGACATGAGATGTTAGGAAGAAGCGCGAGATATGGGAGAAGAGATGTAAGATACGGAGAAGAGACGCGAGATATGGGGGAAGAGACATGAGATGTTAGGAAGAGACGGGAGATATGGGGGAAAAGATGCGAGATATGGGGAAGAGACATGAGATGTTAGGAAGAGACGCGAGATATGGGAGAAGAGAAGTAAGATACGGAGAAGAGACGCGAGATATGGGGAAGAGATGTAACATACGGTGAAGCAATGCGAGATATGGGGAAAGATGTAAGATACGGAGAAGAGACGCAAGATATGGAGGAAGAGATTAAGATACTGGGAAGAGTTGCGAGATATGGGGGAAGAGATGTAAGATACAGGGAAGAGATGCGAGATATAGGGGAAGAGATGCGAGATATGGGGGAAGAGACGCGAGATATGGGGGAAGAGACATGAAATGTTAGGAAGAGACACAAAGACGCAAGATATGGGGAAAGATGTGAGATACGGAAAGAGACGCAAGATATGGGGAGGAGACATGAAATGTTGGGAAGAGACATGAGATGTTAGGAAGAGATGCAAGATATGGGAAAGAGGCGCAAGATATGGGGAAAGATGTAAGATACGGAGAAGAGACGCGAGATATGGGGGAAGAGACCTGAGATATGCAGAAGAGATGTAAGATATGGGGAAGAGACACAAGATGTTAGGAAGAGACGCAAGATATGGGGGAAGAGACATAAGATATGGGGGAAGAGATGCGAGATATGGGGGAAGAGACATGAGATGTTAGGAAGAGACACAAAGACGCGAGATATGGGGAAAGATGTGAGATATGGGAAAGAGACGCGAGATATGAGGAAGAGACATTATATGTTAGGAAGAGACAAAGACGCGAGATATGGGGAAAGATGTGAGATACGGGAAAGAGACGCGAGATATGGGGAAGAGGACCTGAGATATGCAGAAGAGACGTAAGATATGGGGAAGAGACATGAGATGTTAGGAAGAGACACAAAGACGCGAGATATGGGGAAAGATGTGAGATACGGGAAGAGACGCGAGATATGGGGAAGAGACATTATATGTTAGGAAGAAGACAAAGACCGCGAGATATGGGGAAAGATGTGAGATACGGGAAAAGAGACGCGAGATATGGGGAAGAGACCTGAGATATGCAGAAGAGACGTAGATATGGGGAAGAGACATGAGATGTTAGGAAGAGACACAAAGACGCGAGATATGGGGAAAGATGTGAGATACGGGAAAGAGACGCGAGATATGGGGAAGAGACATTATATGTTAGGAAGAGACAAAGACGCGAGATATGGGGAAAGATGTGAGATACGGGAAAGAGACCGCAAGATATGGGAAAGAGACCTGAGATATGCAGAAGAAGACGTAAGATATGGGGAAGAGACGCTAGATATGGGGAAGAGACATGATATGTTAGGAAGAGACAAAGACGCGAGATATGGGGAAAGATGTGGGATACGGGAAAGAGACACGAGATATGGGGAAGAGACATGAGATGTTAGGAAGAGACGCAAGATATGGGGAAGAGACCTGAGATATGCAGAAGAGACGCAAGATATGGGGAAGAGATGTAAGATATGGGGAAGAGACGCGAGATATGAGGAAAGATGTAAGGCAGCAGGAGACTTCCCTGAAGCCTTGTGTGTCATAGTTAATGTGGCTGACCAGGCTCAGTCTAAGGGTCCTATTCCACGGGCCGAGCAGGGCCGGATCAACGATGTAAGCATTACCGAAGTCCTTGCAGCCCTTGTTTCATACATTACCTGTCCAGGCTGCAGGTCTTCTCCTTCTCCCGGTCCCGCACGGCAGCATCGGCTTTAGATCCGCGTCGGTCCTGGCCAGTGATTGGCTGAGCGGTCTGTCAGCTTAGACAGGCCGCTCCGAAGCTGCTGCTGCCGCGTGGGACCGGGAGAAGGAGAAGACCTGCAGCCTGGACAGCTAATGTATGATCGTCAGTATCCTCCTCCACTCCAAGGCGGGTAAAACAGGCGCAGGTCCAAAAGGTAATAGAGATATAAAATATCATAAAATTTATTAAAAGAATTATGCCAGCGACCAGGGCCGGCCTTTGGGGTGTGCGAGCTGTGCAGTTGCACAGGGCGCATCACTCCTGACCAGCTAGGGGGCGCTCTGGCAGACAGTCAGCTGCACACCTAACTGATCTGGCAGACAGACGTTCTGTCTATCTGCCAGAGCGCCCCCCTAGCTGGCCGCCTACCCTCCTTGCATAGGGGTTGGTTTGGGGCGCTCCAGAAGATAGACGGGCTAGGGACCTGGCAAATTAATCTTCCGGGTAGGTCCCGATAAGCTCCGCCCCCTTGTCGACAAGCCCCGCCCCCGGCGCCCACCGGGGGATGATGACTCTTTACTTGCCCCAATACAGCCTGCTGTGTGCCAAGATCCCATCAGTGTGGTGGCCTGTGACCTCTGCCTCCAGGATCCTGCCCCCCTGCTGTAAGTCTGGTGATTCTTCTCCCTCCAATCTACCTCTTTATCCTCCTTCCCATCTACCTCTTTCCCTCCTATCTATCTATCTCCTATCTATCTATCTCCTATCTATCTATCTATCTATCTATCTATCTATCTCCTATCTATCTATCTCCTATCTATCTCCTACCTATCTATCTATCTATCTATCTATCTATCTATCTCCTATCTATCTATCTATCTATCTACCTCTTTCCCTCCTATCTATCTATCTCCTATCTATCTATCTATCTATCTATCTCCTATCTATCTCCTACCTATCTATCTATCTATCTATCTCCTATCTATCTCCTATCTATCTCCTATCTATCTCCTACCTATCTATCTCCTACCTATCTATCTATCTATCTATCTATCTATCTCCCTCCTATCTATCTATCTCCTATCTATCTATCTCCTATCTATCTATCTATCTATCTATCTCCTATCTATCTATCTATCTATCTATCTATCTCCTATCTATCTATCTATCTATCTCCTATCTATCTCCTATCTATCTATCTCCCTCCTATCTATCTATCTATCTATCTCCTATCTATCTATCTATCTATCTATCTATCTCCTATCTATCTATCTCCTATCTATCTATCTATCTATCTATCTCCTATCTATCTATCTATCTCCTATCTATCTCCTATCTATCTATCTCCTATCTATCTATATCTATCTATCTACTATCTATCTATCTATCTCCTATCTATCTATCTCCTATCTATCTCCTATCTATCTCCTATCTATCTCCTATCTATCTCCTATCTATCTATCTCCTATCTATCTATCTATCTATCTATCTATATAAATGCAAAAAGTCCGCAGCACTCGTAGATGCATGAAAAAAACTCAGTGGTTTATTAAATCACAACTCCATGTGAACAAATAAGTCAGAAAAAAGTGCGGCAAAAACACATAAATGCGACGTTTCGATAGCCTCCCGCTATCTTTTTCAAGCATGGTGAATTGTGGCTCGTGGCAGGAGCAATCTGCAGGCACCAACCTATTCAGGAGTAGTGCTGCTTCATGAATTTTCCTTTTTATCTATCTATCTATCTATCTCCTATCTATCTCCTATCTATCTATCTCCTATCTATCTCCTATCTATCTCCTATCTATCTCCTATCTATCTCCTATCTATCTCCTATCTATCTCCTATCTATCTCCTATCTATCTCCTATCTATCTCCTATCTATCTCCTATCTATCTATCTATCTCCTATCTATCTATCTATCTATCTATCTATCTCCTATCTATCTATCTATCTATCTCCTATCTATCTATCTCCTATCTATCTATCTATCTATCTATCTATCTATCTATCTATCTCCTATCTATCTATCTCCTATCTATCTCCCTCCTATCTATCTCCCTCCTATCTATCTATCTCCTATCTATCTATCTCCTATCTATCTATCTATCTATATCTATCTATCTCCTATCTATCTATCTATCTATCTATCTATCTATCTCCTATCTATCTCCTATCTATCTCCTATCTATCTATCTCCTATCTATCTCCTATCTATCTATCTATCTCCTATCTATCTATCTATCTCCTATCTATCTATCTATCTATCTCCTATCTATCTATCTATCTCCTATCTATCTATCTATCTATCTCCTATCTATCTATCTCCTATCTATCTCCTATCTATCTCCTATCTATCTCCTATCTATCTCCTATCTATCTATCTATCTCCTATCTATCTATCTATCTATCTATCTCCTATCTATCTCCTATCTATCTATCTATCTATCTCCTATCTATCTATCTATCTCCTATCTATCTATCTATCTCCTATCTATCTATCTCCTATCTATCTATCTCCTATCTATCTATCTCCTATCTATCTCCTATCTATCTCCTATCTATCTATCTATCTATCTATCTCCTATCTATCTATCTATCTATCTCCTATCTATCTATCTATCTATCTATCTATCTATCTATCTATCTCCTATCTATCTATCTATCTATCTCCTATCTATCTATCTATCTATCTATCTATCTATCTATCTATCTATCTATCTATCTATCTATCTCCTATCTATCTATCTCCTATCTATCTCCCTCCTATCTATCTATCTCCTATCTATCTATCTCCTATCTATCTATCTATCTATCTATCTCCTATCTATCTATCTATCTATCTCCTATCTATCTCCTATCTATCTATCTCCTATCTATCTCCTATCTATCTATCTATCTATCTCCTATCTATCTATCTATCTCCTATCTATCTATCTATCTATCTATCTCCTATCTATCTATCTATCTCCTATCTCCTATCTATCTATCTATCTATCTCCTATCTATCTCCTATCTATCTCCTATCTATCTATCTATCTACTATCTATCTATCTATCTATCTATCTCCTATCTATCTATCTATCTATCTCCTATCTATCTATCTATCTCCTATCTATCTATCTATCTATCTCCTATCTATCTATCTATCTATCTCCTATCTATCTATCTATCTATCTATCTATCTATCTCCTATCTATCTATCTATCTATCTATCTATCTATCTCCTATCTATCTATCTATCTATCTCCTATCTATCTATCTATCTATCTATCTATCTATCTCCTATCTATCTATCTATCTATCTATCTATCTATCTATCTCCTATCTATCTATCTATCTATCTATCTCCTATCTATCTATCTCCTATCTATCTCCTATCTATCTCCTATCTATCTATCTATCTATCTCCTATCTATCTATCTATCTATCTATCTATCTATCTATCTATCTATCTATCTCCTATCTATCTATCTATCTATCTATCTCCTATCTATCTATCTATCTATCTATCTATCTCCTATCTATCTATCTCCTATCTATCTATCTATCTATCTATCTCCTATCTATCTATCTATCTATCTATCTATCTATCTCCTATCTATCTATCTATCTCCTATCTATCTATCTATCTATCTCCTATCTATCTATCTCCTATCTATCTATCTATGTATCTATCTCCTATCTATCTATCTATCTATCTATCTATCTCCTATCTATCTATCTATCTATCTCCTATCTATCTATCTATCTCCTATCTATCTATCTATCTCCTATCTATCTATCTATCTATCTATCTATCTATCTATCTGTCTATCTCCTATCTATCTATCTCCTATCTATCTATCTTCTATCTATCTCCTATCTATCTCCTATCTATATATCTCCTATCTATCTATCTATCTCTCTATCTATCTCCCTATCTATCTATCTATCTAGCTATCTCCTATCTATCTATCTATCTATCTATCTATCTATCTATCTCCTATCTATCTATCTATCTATCTATCTATCTCCTATCTATCTATCTATCTATCTATCTCCTATCTATCTATCTCCTATCTATCTATCTCCTATCTATCTCCTATCTATCTATCTATCTATCTATCTATCTCCTATCTATCTATCTATCTCCTATCTATCTATCTATCTATCTCCTATCTATCTATCTCCTATCTATCTATCTATCTCCTATCTATCTATCTATCTATCTATCTATCTATCTATCTCCTATCTATCTATCTATCTCCTATCTATCTATCTATCTATCTATCTATCTCCTATCTATCTATCTCCTATCTATCTATCTATGTATCTATCTCCTATCTATCTATCTATCTATCTCCTATCTATCTATCTCCTATCTATCTATCTATCTATCTATCTCCTATCTATCTATCTATCTATCTATCTCCTATCTATCTATCTATCTATCTCCTATCTATCTATCTATCTCCTATCTATCTATCTATCTCCTATCTATCTATCTATCTCCTATCTATCTATCTATCTATCTAATCTCCTATCTATCTATCTCCTATCTATCTATCTTCTATCTATCTATCTTCTATCTATCTCATATCTCCTATCTATCTCCTATCTATCTCCTATCTATCTATCTATCTCCTATCTATCTATCTATCTATCTATCTATCTATCTATCTATCTCCTATCTCCTATCTATCTCCTATCTATCTCCTATCTATATATCTCCTATCTATATATCTCCTATCTATATATCTCCTATCTATATATCTCCTATCTATCTATCTATCTATCTATCTATCTATCTATCTATCTATCTCCTATCTATCTATCTCCTATCTATCTATCTATCTATCTATCTCCTATCTATCTATCTATCTATCTATCTATCTATCTATCTATCTATCTCCCTATCTATATCCTATCAGCTGAAACACTGCATAACTACTACCCCATCATACCCCAACAGCTAAACAGTACATAACTACTGCCCCCATCATACCCCAACAGCTAAACAGTACATAACTACTGCCCCCAGCATATCCCAACAGCTAAACAGTACATAACTACTGCCCCAGCATACCCCAACAGCTAAACAGTGCATAACTACTACCCCCAGCATACCCCAACAGCTAAACAGTACATAACTACTGCCCCAGCATACCCCAACAGCTAAACAGTGCATAACTAATGCCCCCATCATACCCCAACAGCTAAACAGTACATAACTACTGCCCCCAGCATATCCCAACAGCTAAACAGTGCATAACTACTACCCCCAGCATACCCAACAGCTAAACAGTGCATAACTACTATCCCCAGCATACCCCAACAGCTGAACAGTGCATAACTACTGCCCCAGCATACACCAACAGCTAAACAGTGTATAACTACTGCCCCCAGCATACCCCAACAGCTAAACAGTGCACAACTACTGCCCCCAGCATACCCCAACAGCTAAACAGTGCATAACTACTACCCCCAGCATACCCCAACAGCTAAACAGTGCATAACTACTGCCCCCAGCATACCCCAACAGCTAAACAGTGCATAACTACTGCCCCCAGCATACCCCAACAGCTAAACAGTACATAACTACTGCCCCCAGCATACCCAACAGCTAAACAGTGCATAACTACTGCCCCCAGCATACCCCAACAGCTAAACAGTGCATAACTACTGCCCCCAGCATATCCCAACAGCTAAACAGTACATAACTACTACCCCCAGCATACCCAACAGCTAAACAGTGCATAACTACTGCCCCCAGCATACCCAACAGCTAAACAGTACATAACTACTGCCCCCAGCATACCCAACAGCTAAACAGTGCATAACTACTGCCCCCATCATACCCCAACAGCTAACAGTGCATAACTACTGCCCCCAGCATACCCCACAGCTAACAGTGCATAACTACTGCCCCCAGCATACCCCAACAGCTAAACAGTGCATAACTACTGCCCCCAGCATGACCCCAACAGCTGAAACAGTGCATAACTACTGCCCCCAGCATACCCCAACAGCTAAACAGTGCATAACTACTGCCCCAGCATACCCCAACATCTAAACAGTGCATAACTACTGCCCCCAGCATACCCCAACAGCTAAACAGTGCATAACTACTGCCCCCAGCATACCCAACAGCTGATACAGTGCATAACTACTGCCCCCAGCATACCCCAACAGCTAAACAGTGCATAACTACTGCCCCCAGCATACCCAACAGCTAAACAGTGCATAACTACTGCCCCCAGCATACCATACAGCTAAACAGTGCATAACTACTGCCCCCAGCATACCCAACAGCTAAACAGTGCATAACTACTGCCCCAGCATACCATACAGCTAAACAGTGCATACTACTGCCCCCAGCATACCCAACAGCTAAAGCAGTGCATAACTACTGCCCCCAGCATACCCAACAGCTAACAGTGCATAACTACTGCCCCCAGCATACCCCAACAGCTAAACAGTGCATAACTACTGCCCCCAGCAGACCCCGACAGCTAAACAGTGCATAACTACTGCCCCCAGCATACCCAACAGCTAAACAGTGCATAACTACTGCCCCCAGCATACCTCCTATCTATCTATCTATCTATTTCCCTATCTATATCCTATCAGCTGAAACAGTGCATAACTACTGCCCCCCATCATACCCCAACAGCTAAACAGTACATAACTACTGCCCCCAGCATACCCCAACAGCTAAACAGTGCATAACTACTATCCCCAGCATACCCCAACAGCTAAACAGTGTATAACTACTGCCCCCAGCATACCCAACAGCTAAACAGTGCACAACTACTGCCCCCAGTATACCCCAACAGCTAAACAGTGCATAACTACTGCCCCCATCATACCCCAACAGCTAAACAGTGCACAACTACTGCCCCCAGTATACCCCAACAGCTAAACAGTGCATAACTACTGCCCCCAGCATACCCCAACAGCTAAACAGTGCATAACTACTATCCCCAGCATACCCCAACAGCTAAACACTGCATAACTACTACCCCCAGCATACCCCAACAGCTAAACAGTGCATAACTACTGCCCCCAGCATACCCACAGCTAAACAGTGCATAACTACTGCCCCAGCATACCCAACAGCTAAACACTGCATAACTACTGCCCCCAGCATACCCAACAGCTAACAGTGCATAACTACTGCCCCGAGCATACCCCAACAGCTAAACAGTGCATACTACTGCCCCCAGCATACCCCAACATCTAAACAGTACATAACTACTACCCCCAGCATACCCCAACAGCTAAACAGTGCATAACTACTGCCCCCAGCATACACCAACAGCTAAACAGTGCATAACTACTGCCCCAGCATACCCAACAGCTAAACAGTGCATAACTACTGCCCCAGCATACCCCACAGCTAAACAGTGCATAACTACTGCCCCCAGCATACACCAACAGCTAAACAGTGCATAACTACTGCCCCCAGCATACCCCAACAGCTAAACAGTGCATAACTACTGCCCCCAGCATACCTCCTATCTATCTATCTATCTATCTATTTCCCTATCTATATCCTATCAGCTGAAACAGTGCATACTACTGCCCCCAGCATAACCCCAACAGCTGATACAGTGTATAACTACTGCCCCCAGCATACCCCAACAGCTAAACTGTGCATAACTACTACCCCCAGCATAACCCCAACAGCTAAACCAGTGCATAACTACTGCCCCCAGCATACCCCACAACAGCTAAACAGTGCATAACTACTGCCCCATCATACCCCAACAGCTAAACAGTACATAACTACTACCCCCAGCATACCCCAACAGCTAACAGTGCATAACTACTATCCCCAGCATACCCCAACAGCTAAACAGTGTATAACTACTGCCCCCAGCATATCCCAACAGCTAAACAGTGCATAACTACTGCCCCCAGTATATCCCAACAGCTAAACAGTGCACAACTACTGCCCCCAGCATACCCAACAGCTAAACAGTGCATAACTACTGCCCCCAGCATACCCCAACAGCTAAACAGTGCATAACTACTGCCCCAGCATACCCCAACAGCTAAACAGTACATAACTACTGCCCCCAGCATACCCCAACAGCTAAACAGTACATAACTACTACC